>NC_079165.1:10270531-10388031 GCF_947568905.1 Ostrea edulis
AATGACGAAATGCAGAGCTTCAAACCAGTGTTTGAATGTAGACGGCGGGGTCCAGTAATCTATCCTGATACGGAAATGGGAAGGTAAACTTTCAACTGATGTGACGTGTAACTAAAGTTGATGATTGTAAAGTTTCCATGGTAATGTAATTGATGTTGCATTGACGTCTAGCTAATGGAGACGATAGTAACATTTTGAAGATGACTAAGTATTGTATTGTCTGTTGCTTGTGGTATAGAAAAGCGGCGGAGAAGCTGAAAAATGAAATGAAGCTACGTAAAGAATACCTGCTTGTCAGAAACGCTGTAAATAAATTCTTAGAGGTAAGTACAGGTGTTCTCGTTTGTTACAAATATTCTGTTTGAATCTAACCAATCTTATACTAACAAATCTAAGCCATAACACTGCAAGGTCATATCGCTGACACGAGCAGTTTTATTTTCATTTTCCCACGCACAAGTCCGAGCTCCACCATATGTTCATGATTAACACTGATCTCTTGGTTTGAATATGATTAAATCTAGGCTACATAGGATGATTAACACTGGTATCTTGGTTTGGATTTGATTAAATCTAGGCTACATAGGATGATTAACACTGGTCTCTTGGTTTGGATTTGATTAAATCTAGGCTACATAGGATGATTAACACTGGTCTCTTGGTTTGGATTTGATTAAATCTAGGCTACATAGGATGATTAACACTGGTCTCTTGGTTTGGATATGATTAAATCTAGGCTACATAGGATGATTAACACTGGTATCTTGGTTTGGATATGATTAAATCTAGGCTACATAGGATGATTAACACTGGTCTCTTGGTTTGAATATGATTAAATCTAGGCTACATAGGATGATTAACACTGGTCTCTTGGTTTGGATATGATTAAATCTAGGCTACATAGGATGATTAACACTGGTCTCTTGGTTTGAATTTGATTAAATCTAGGCTACATAGGATGATTAACACTGGTCTCTTGGTTTGAATTTGATTAAATCTAGGCTACATAGGATTATTAACACTGGCCTCTTGGTTTGGATATGATTAAATCTAGGCTACATAGGATGATTAACACTGGTCTCTTGGTTTGGATATGATTAAATCTAGGCTACATAGGATGATTAACACTGGTCTCTTGGTTTGGATATGATTAAATCTAGGCTACATAGGATGATTAACACTGGTCTCTTTGTTTGAATGTGATTAAATCTAGGCTACATAGGATGATTAACACTGGTCTCTTGGTTTGGATATCATTAAATCTAGGCTACATAGGATGATTAACACTGATATCTTGGTTTGAATGTGATGAAATCTAGGCTACATAGGATGATTAACACTGGTCTCCTGGTTTGAATATAAAACTTATACGGTACCAATTTTGATGCACCAGATGCGCATTTCGACAAATAATGTCTCTTCAGTGATGCTCAACCGAAATGTTTGAAATCCGAAATAACTATGAATCGTTAGAGCTAAATATAGCCAAAAACAGCGTGCCAAAAAAGTGGAGCCAAATTCGTCCAAGGATAAGAGCTATGCATGAGGGAGATAATCCTTAATTTTGAATTGAATTTCTAAATTTTATAACAGCAATTAAATATACAATTAAATATGATTAAATCTAGGCTACATAGGATGATTAACACTGGTTTCTTGGTTTAAATATGATTAAATCTAGGCTACATAGGATGATTAACACTGGTCTCTTGGTTTGGATTTCATTAAATCTAGGCTACATAGGACGATTAACACTGGTCTCTTGGTTTGGATATGATTAAATCTAGGCTACATAGGATGTTTCCATATTGACTTCATAAACAGAAGCTCAAAGTTTTTTTAGTCTCAATAGAAAAATATTTATCTAATTATACACCATCAAATACGAAACTTTAAACATTTCTGTGGGTCCACAACAGCTCCCCGGTAAGGGCTCACATGTAAAATACTATATACACTACATCAGGATACTTGCATATCAAGTTGTCAAATTGATCCCGTTTAGTTTTTTTTAAAGAAGATGTTAAGTTAACTGTCCACTGTATTACAATGAAAGGTGGAAATAACGAACAGTGATCAATCTCATAACTCCTATAAGCAATACAAAATAGAGAGTTGGGCAAACACGGACCCCTGGATACACCAGAGGTGGGATCAAGTGCCTAGGAGGAGTAAGCATCCCCTGTCGACCGGTCACATTCGCCGTGAGCCTTACATTTTGATCAGGTAAACGGAATTATCCGTAGTCAAACTCTAAACTATTTGTGAATCGTCTTGGCCCCTAAGGTCATGTTTTGAATGAACATGAAGCTAAGTAATTACTTATTCCTCTGATTCGCTGCACCTTTGTGGTTCTTATGAAGATCTTAATGTCGCTCTGATGAGATTTTGGACAAGGTTCTTTCAAATGTTGACATGGTTCTTATGAAAACCTTAAATTTTTTCGTATGAAAAATTTGATGTGTTCTTTTGAAAATTATGATTTGAGTCTTATGAAGATTTGGAAAAAGTTGATATGACATTTAAATGTAGTGTGTTTGAAAATCTTAATGTGGTATTTTGAAAATTTGATATTGCAGTGGTTCTTATGAAAACCTTTTAAAGAATTTTCCTTCATGCAAATATTCTTGTATGTAAATTTATACGGTACCAATTTTGATGCACCAGATGCGCATTTCGACAAATAATGTCTCTTCAGTGATGCTCAACCGATATGTTTGAAATCCGAAATAACTATGAAGTTTTAGAGCTAAATAAAGCCAAAAATAGCGAAAAAGTGGAGCCAAATTCGTCCAAGGATAAGAGCTATGCATGAGGGAGATAATCCTTAATTTTGAAATGAATTTCTAAATTTTATAACAGCAATTAAATATACATCCGTATTTTCAAGCTAGTAACGAAGTACTTAGCTACTGGGCTGTAGAGACCCTCGGGGACTAACAGTCCACCAGCAGAGACCTCGACCCAGGGGTCATAATGTAAAACTTATACAATTTTGATGCACCAGATGCGCATTTCGACAAATAATGTCTCTTCATATAAATGGATTAATTTTTACAGTGGATTAATCTTGTCCCCGGATCTTGAGTTGAGTATTTCAGGTTTGGGTTTTTCTGGTTTAGTGGTCAAGAGCAAATTTGAAGTAGCACGTAACTATTTCTCCATGAAAAGGGAACATGGGCTCTTTAAACTCACCTGAACATGGGCTCTTTAAACTCACCTGAATGGAACATGGGCTTTTTAAACTCACCTGAATGGAACATGGGCTCTTTAAACTCACCTGAATGGAACATGGGCTCTTTAAACTCACCTGAATGGAACATGGGCTCTTTAAACTCACCCGAATGGAACATGGGCTCTTTAAACTCACCTGAATGGAACATGGACTCTTTAAACTCACCTGAATTCCTTTTAACAAAAGCTGTTACATGTATATGTCAAAATAACCACTTTGATGAGAAAATTAAGACCAAACATTGACTAACATTTGTTATTAAGGTAGAATGATATCAGTTGTATTCGTTACGTATATTCTTTGACATTTATATTGAAGCATGAAAATTGCAATGAGTATTTACTCATTTACATGTATCAATGTTTTATATAATTGTCCCGAAGTAACAAGTGACGGTTGGTCTAGTTCTGTCATGAATACTCTGTTGTATTTCAAAGCATAACATGCAAATATTATATTTTTACAAGCTGGCTTCAAAGTATGAAGAAAACGGAGATGAATTGATCAGTAAAGAAGAACTCTCTGGAATACTCAGCGATGTAAGTTGTGCAAGCAGAACAGAAAAAGAAATAGACATGATAATGGGCTTATTTTGCCTTTCAGATCGCAAGGATGACATCTGCTTGTGGTTTTCAGTCATTTGAGATAAGGAATGAAGCATTTTGTCGTTCTTTTCTTTAACTAAAAACGTCACTATTGTAATAATTTTGTACAGTGTATTTCAAATTGATCTCGAGGAAAACATCGGATATTTATGGTACCATATTTTAATATAACCAGCATTTCACAATAAATAACGCATATTGATTAAATTTAGAGGCCTGAAGTGAACATTGGGATTGCATTTACCACAACGCAAATTTATCAACTTTAAAATTTTCATTTTGAAGTATTCTTACAATTGCCATGTCTCGATCAAGGACAGCTGATTAAACTACAAACCACACAGAAGACTCAAACTCTGTCATTTTTAAAGATATGATAATGTATACAATGAATATTTTTTACTAGGAAAGTTTCACCAAAAACGACAGAGATAGACTCTTTGGAAAAGATGTTACCGTGGAAGATGTTATGACACGACTTGATAAAGATGGAAACGGCACGGTATCTCAATAAATTTTCTAAATATTTCTGCATTTAATTTCTTATTTCATAGTCTTTTTCTGTGTATCTAAATCAGCAAAACTAGAAACAACTTTCAAATACTAGTTTATTAGATATTTTACTTTATTATTGTCAACGTTGTAGGTAAAATTTCAAGAACTGGTCGCATTTATCGAAGAGATGGGATTTACAATGGCGACCCGGAACTTGGGATTTAAACGACAGGAAGTGACGACATTGCTAACTCTTCTTCAGACTCTTTACACGACATTGTCTTTCAATATTGTCCAAATAGGATTCAGTGTAAGTTAACATTAAAGAAATGAAAACCGCTTACTACATATTCAACAGTACTCAACAAATCGTGTAATGAAGTTCACTTAAGAATGATGGCGACGTCCTTTTAAGGTATTATTAAGTTAGTCCCGTGGAAATCCGGGTTATAGTAACTCCTCAGTATCCCTTACTTGTCATAAGATGCGACTAAATTGGGCGATCCTTCGGATGAGACCACAAAAACGGAGGACCCGTGTCACAGCGGGTGTGGCACGATAAAGATCCCACCGTGTTCAAAGGCCGTAAGCGCCGAACATAGGCTTAAATTTTGCATTCCTTCTCCAACAATGGTGACGTCACAATATGAGTGAAAAATCTCAAGAGACCCGTTAAACAATAAACACTCAATCAATCAATCCTATGATGTTACGTTTATTAAGTATTTAGTAATGTTTTTATACAGTCTCTTGACTTCTCTAGATTATACACAAAGATGATTCTATCGATTAGTTATGTTTTTTTATACAGTCTTTGGACTTGTGTAGACTATACACAAGGATGATTTTATCGATTAGTTATGACTATTTTATACAGTCTTTGGACTTGTGTAAACTATACACAAGGATGATTTTATCGATTAGTTATGCCTATTTTATATAGTCTCAGGACTTGCCAAGGACCGTAGGACTAAACTCACATTATGTAGGAACCCTGGTGTTCGATTACCAGAAAGAAGACATTGACTTCCTAAACCAGGTAATTATCACTGTATCTACCTTTTTGTTTTTTACCTCATGAGAAATACAGTACAATGTTCACCGAGTCCGGAGAGCGAGACGAAGAGTGTACTTCAAGTATAGCTGAAGAATTGCACTGACCGAGAAAATGGCAATGATTGTTTTATTATATTTTTGAATTATTCATTATTCACCTTTCATTATTGAATTATTTAAATAACTGTCCACTACACCTTACGAAACAATATTTAGTCGGCCATCTTTCTTTACAGCTAGTGTGCTAGGCTTGATCGAAAGTGATTTCAGTTTTCATCAATATATCTAAAAATAACAACCGATCGTATCAATTTGGGACATTCCCATTTTAATTTAGAGTTTGATATTTGAAAAAAAAATTAAAGTTTTATTTACCTCGAAAGCCAATGGAGGTGAATATAATACAGTTATATTTTTTTCTAGTTTGTTGGATCTCAGCAAATTAGAAACCTTGGAATCATTAAATCATATGATGAATTTTATTCTATCCCATTTTCTTGCAATAATGACATGTTTACTGTTCTTTTCTAGGAGTCCTATCAATCTACCATGACGTTTTTGAAACATTTTGCTGCAAAATTGAAACAATAAGGGGAATGACAGTGAAAATAAAAATCCGTGCACAGATGTGGAAGTGTCTTCTTCAGACAGATTACTCGAATGTTAGCGGAGTGATTTTAGATTGTCAATTGTTATGTTTCAGACATTGTATATGCAGTTGTTTATATTATACGATGCAACGTTTGCCTTTCAGAAATTAATTGGAATTATAATCAAAAGTGAGATGTGCTATGAATTTTTTTGTTGGTCTCACCGTCGTCAGCTTTCTATATCCATATAATACCTGTGTATGGTGTTTATGTAGCACAAATAGTAGATATACATGCACAGTCATAAACACAGTTTTAAATAACAATTTACAAAAGACAATGCCATATGAACAAAAGAAAAAAATAATGAAACATAACAAACATATACAGAAGAATCAGGGGTAGAGAAAGGTAAGAAGCAAAGCAATAATACAGTTGGGAAACATAAAACATGCATAAATATACAGGAATTAAATGAAAACACAGATACAAACAGAAGAATCAGGGATAAGAAGGGAGTAAGATACACAGCACTAATGTAGATGGGAAACATAACATGCATATATATACAGGGACTATATAAAACAAAGACGAAAGGTGACGATAACGAACAGTAATCAATCTCATAACTCCGATAAGCAATACAAAATAGAGAGTTGGGCAAACACAGACCCCTGAACACACCAGAGGTGGGATCAGGTGCGTAGGAGGAGTAAGCATCCCCTGTCGACCGTTCACTCCTGCCGTGAACCCTACATATATGTATATCCTGACCAAGCAAACGAAGTTATCCGTAGTCAAAATCAGTGTGCCATGAACGGCCTAACAATCGGTATGAAACACGTCAGACAGCATTTGACCCAAAGATAGGTTGTATTGACGAAAAAGATTGTTATAACGACCATAGAATTTGCAAAATACTGACTTCAATCAAGACTGTTGAAGCCTCTGTACATATAGAAGCGTTAAAGGTAAGATACACAGCACTAACACAATTGGAAAAGTAAAATCAAACGGGTGACGAAAATAGTTTAGATTAAAAAAAAGACTTAGGCAGGAGAGGCTGGAGTCTGCATGAACTACATTTACAAATTACTTCCCAGCAAAAATTTAGGATATAATTTGAGAACTGACTGTATGATGAAAAATTTCTGACATTAATGTGCAGAGAATTCCAGAGCTTTGCTGTCCCATATCTGAAAGATTTAATTCCATACATGGTTGTTCTTGATTTGGGTATTTCAGCTGTAATTGTGTATCTAAAATTATACGAATGGGTTTTTATCACAACTAAATCTTTAACACACTGAAAGGACAGCTAACAAAGGAGTAAAAGTCGTGCCCAATGGAATTCAAACACACTGTTGGAAGATCTGTTCATGAAAGACAATGAATATATTGTCAATGAGGAACCCCAGCAGATTTTTTTATTTTAACTTCAGAGTGCTTGTGCATCGAATCAGAGTGGTGTTTATCAAAGTAATCTTTTGGATGACTGATCACTAGATATGAACATTTCCGTCTTCCATTTTTGTTGAAGAAGCAACTGTCTACGATGTCAAAAAATATAGTCTTTAATTTATCGTGAGGAATGGTCGTGTTCAAAAGTCATACGTTTTCATATTGTTAATTTGAGAAAAGTTTTGTGATTTCAAATTTATTAAAAATTCTTTCATTTTTTTTTTAAAGAATCTACATTTGTTTTAAACCGCTTCTGGCATATGAAGTCGCACAGTAGGTTTGAAGTTTCTCCTTCACATTTGTTAATATTTTCTTGAAGAGCAAAGATAGGAGCTTGGTAGAACACTTACTTCATCCAACAAGGTATCTTTGTAAGGGTTTCATGAAGCTTTAGTATACAGACTGTAGGTACGGTAATTCATAATCATCCGACTCATTCACTGGGATATTAAATGTGTCTAAAACTGAAGCATGGTTTTGAAGAATTTCATCTTTTGAAAGGACAGTTAGAGTATAAGTACGATTACCAAAGGTGGAATTAATGCCAAGTTCGTTTAAGATACAGTTATAATAATAATTTCTACAAACAAAGACAATGTTGTTACAAGCTTTGTCAGCTGGAACTAAAACATATTCCCCATGTCATCTATCTGATTCTTTTATCACGTCTGTTTTACTACACACAGAGGAATAGGCAGTGGGTATTTTTGTTTTGATGTGTCTAATGCGGCATCCTCTTACACCTTTAATCCATTCTGACGATTGAGAAGGAAAGGGATTGTAGATCCTAAAATGACACCAAATGATAATTCGCTTTTGTTAAAATTCTTCAACCGACAGAAGGCATTGTGGCCAACATATTTAACCTCCCATAAATCCACAACTATGGGAAAGGAGTGTTGATGAAGCTTAATGGTTTAGAATAGATTACTAATTATTCCTTCAGAAACGTGTGTAAAGCTACCCAAACGTAATTCAACTATGATATTTCAGAACTACCGCTTACATGTTTCACTGATTATCTTTATTTCATAGTTTATATCAACAAACCTTTTAATGAACTGATATAAACAAGGCACTGCAGATTCATACAACTGAAATCATACACCTCAGTATTCAAACACAAACTCAACGAGAAACCTATTACCCCAGATGATAAATAGGAGTTTTAAAAATCAATGAACCTTTTCACATTTCTTAAATTCTAGGCACTTTCGTCTTATTCATGACTATATAACTCATAAAATTGGCAGGTTTTTATCAAGTCTATTCCTATATTGCTATCAAATTATAAACTGAACAAAAGATGAGGAATATAGTTTTATTTTCATATTTTAACGAAGATTAAACACGAAAATTCCCCATTCATTTTCGCCGCAATTCGTCATATCAGCAACGTGTGTTCACCTCTTCCTCCAATCTAATGGTCGTTCCTGTAAATGAATGAAATATTAGATCACGTTCTGAATAATGGCACCATTATAAAGCTGTGATTTATAAGTCCTCATTATTATTTGTTAAATGATAAACATATTGATATAAAAAGTAAGTAGCACCTAAATCATAGTAAGCGATGGCAATACTGATATACAAAGCAAACAACACCTTGATATCTATAAGTCATATCAATCCTGGTATACAAGATAAACAAGACAAATCGTCTTTGTAAGCCATAACAGTGATGGTATACAAATAAACAAGACATTGGTCTTTTGAAAGTGATAGCAATGATGATATACAAAATAAACAACACTTGTGGACATTCTGAAATGATTACAAGGCTGGTATACAAGGGTACAATGCTCCTCTATATAAATGCTCCTCTATATAAATGCTGATATTCAAAGTAGACTAATACCACCTTCACACTGACGGATTTTTTACGAGTCCTTAGGATCTCCGACTCGTAGTCAATCGCAAACATTCGTAAATCGCTCGTCGGTATCCGTTAATAACTCGTCACAACTCGCACACACTCGTAAGGAACCGTGAAAGTAGGGGCAAATGTTTTGACATGTGAAAAAAAAAATCACGATTGTCCACGGATTTCATTTTCCGTCAATAACCCGTAAATAACTTGTAACAATCCGTAAGTATCGTAAACTGGTCGCAAGAACACGTAAACTGTTCGTAAGAATCTGTAAAAAAAATTTTTACGAAACTTTGCGGTCAGTTTATGATATGTTACGGATCGTTTACGAGTTGTTTACGGATTTTTACGAATGTCTGATATTTACGATTTCATTGACGTCGAGTTACAATCGCTTTACGGATTGTTCAGAGTCATTACGAGCGCCTTACGTATAGACACGATTACTTTACGAGTACATGCTTGAACTTTATGATTAAGGAAAGGTATAAAAGACGCAAAATCCGACAGTTTGTTTCAGTTGTTATCAAGACATAAACAGGTTACACATTAATGTCAGTTGTCGAATGATGATACAAAGCCAATTGCGAACACTTTTGAGTCAAAAACGTAAACAATCGTAACTAACTCCTAACTATTCGTAACAACACGTTATCAACACGTTAACAGGTCGTGATTTTCACGTAAAAGTTAAGCTAAATCGTAAATTTCCGTAATATACTCGTAACAATCCCTAAAAAGCTCGCAAAATATCATACATTGCTCGTATTTATACGTGTTCACTCGGAAGACATCGTAAATGTTTGCCGTAAATGCATCACAAGAACTCGTAATAAACCGTAAATGACCTGTAAATACTCATAAAACGTTCTTAAAAGCTCTTTAAAGTGTCTAAATCGTAACAATCCATGCATTTTTACGGATTTGTGGAATACGTAAGGATCCGTAAGAAAAATCCGTGAATGTGAAGGTACCTTTAGCTACGTGACTTGTTTGATATCCATTGTTAAATTGTTCTTTGAGTACTGATTTCGACTGTAGATTACTCCATTTATCTTATTAAAATATGAAAAGTGAAGATAGCAAACAATGATCAATCTCATAACTCCTATAATGTAAAACTTATACGGTACCAAGTTTGATGCACCAGCAATACAAAATAAATAGTTGGGCAAACACGGACCCTATGGCTTACGGCGAGTTTGATGAAATACTTGCTCCAACACAGCAATTGATCGCAACTCTGATGTTTCCAGGGACACATGTATGTGTTTTGTATTCGTGATATTCTTAAGGAGCACGGTGCTATTTTGATCTTAACTTCTGTGTTAATGTCAATAATGTAATTAACAGGGTTTTTTTTCAAAAGGTAGTTTATATTCATCCTGTGTTAATTTTAATCCACATCCGGTACATGTGTTAAGTCTTAACACAGTCGCGACAATGACCGCCAATTTCATTTTCGATTTCCCTAAACCCCAAAATCATAGAAGTTTTACGGACTCGGACATGTCTAGGTGTGATTAATTTCATATTCTTTTATTAAATTTATTAGATTAATCATTTCGTTATCTTCAATTTTCATTCTTTGTATGATTGATGAAATTCGATTCCGTTTTTGATCATTTTTTTAATTGTCTTGTCAAGGGATATAATCTTCACAATTCAAGTTATTTTTCTTAATTTAGGGGCACACTACACGTTACGGTCCTCGGATTCATAGTGTTGATATCAGGAATAGAATGAAATGTGCTATAATCAAATTAATGTTATGTGACGGTAAAGGAATAGTGTTGATATGAGGATTAGATTAAAGATTCACAATTTGTAATTGTAATTAAGTCACAGTAAAGGATTTTTTTTCTAATTGCTAAACTAAAAGGTAAAGATCCATATTCCTAATGTCATCTTTATATTAACAAGGGCTTCTGTCCCATTTTGTCGACTACATGCTTTTCCAGTTATTATTGCATGTGCAGTTGTTACTTTTTACTTACGAGCTTTGATCTGTGGAACCCCCACTGTTTTGAAAACTTGAAGTGGATGTTTGAAATTTAATCGATAATTTCAATTGAAGGATAGACCTTATCACAGCATGGACAGACCCCCCCCCCCCCCAAACCAAGCTCAATCGTAACACCCCCTCCCTTTCACAACCCACAATTTGACAAAATGCACATCCTGAAAACTTTTCCCATAACATTGGAGAAATAAAACCTTCACCATAGATATAATACAATCGTTAAAACTTAACATAATAAAGAATTTGGTACCACAAAATTATTATACACTATTTGTTAATGTTATTTATGTGAAGCTCAGGACCGCAATGATACGCACACCCTCGCTTTCTGGTGTAGGGAAACTACAAATAGGTGGGGGAAAAACCTAAAATTATAAAATTTGCAGAGAATAAACTTGACTCACGAGGGCAGATCGTTGATCCCTAACTTTAAGTTGTCCAATATCCGTAATTTGAGCAACAGCTGGTTCATCCATAAGTTCACGACCTGTGGTCATCTTTCTACCCGCTCCCCATCCATTGTAGAGGTAGGCAACGGAGGCACATTCAACAGCGTTGAATATAACGCCGAAGACGATGATAAGGGACAGTAATACCTGGTTAAACATTGAAGTGCCGACATTTTGTCACAAATAAAAAATTAAGATGGATCAAAATACTGGTACTCAAAATTGTATATCAAATATTTCTATGAAAGGTGAAGATAACGAACAGTGATCAATTTCATAAATTCTATAATGTAAAACTTATACGGTACCAATTTTGATACACCAGATGCACATTTCGACAAATAATGTGTCTTCAGTAATGCTCAACCGAAATGTTTGAAATCCGAAATATCAATAAACTTGCTAGAGCTATTATAGGAATAAACAGAGTGCCAAAAAAGTGGAGTCAAATTTGTCTAAGGATAAGAGCTATGCATGAGGGAGATAATCCTTAATTTTAAAATGAATTTCTAAATTTTATCCCAACAATTAAATATATATCCGTATTTTCAAACTAGTAACGAAGTAATTAGCTACTGGGCTGTAGATACCCTCGAGGACTAACAGTCCACCAGCAGAGGGAGGACCCAGGGGTCATAATGTAAAACTTATATGGTATAAATACGCAATAAGTAATACAAAATAGGGAGTTGGGAAATACGAACCCCTGTATATACCAGAGGTTGGATCTTGAGCGCGTTTTACAAAAGAACCTACGACCAACTTTGCATATTGGAATTTTCCAGTTTATTGTAGAATCAATCACTCCTCATGCAATTTTTTTAACTGTTGAAAATCAAGCCTCAGAAAAGCTTGCCTTCATTTAATGTAATAACTGTGTAATACAATTTAAGAGTTGCGACTTTGTCGTAAGTTGTTTTGTAAAACGGGCCTAAGTGCCTAGGAGGAGTTAGCATCCCTTGTATATCTATTCATCTGTCAAGATATTTGTGGTTAACAGACATGGTAATTTTCACCACATTTAAAAACTATTCTAGGATCAATAGCTGCATTTCTACATCTATATTTTTACGTTCTCAACAGCGTTAACTTCATTACATTGTTTCGCAATACATGACTTGTATTGTTACAAGAGATAAAATGCATACTTGTTCTTACCATTTTGAATATTCTCAGTGGCACCTCGGATAGTAATCCGAGATTCCTCTGACTCTTACCCCCGCTTTTATATTTGACATGTGCGGGGGAGAGTCAGAACGGACTCCATATTGAAAAGTGGAAATTCAGCGACACCAGCTGGTGTCGCTGCTTTACCTACCTCTTACAACTTTATTTCGCGAACCCATCTTCGAAGACGCGAGGATTCAGTTATCGGAAGATTATTCTACAGATACATCATGATTAATACGATGCTATCGCCGTTTAAACGATGGAATTTTGTGTTTACATGTGCTGACGTCATGCGCAAAGAAAGCAAATGGCGAGGCGGCGACCTAATTCAAGTGATGCTCCATTTGTCGGTGTTAGGGCCGTTTAAACGGCGATAGCATCGTATTAATCATGATCTATTTATAGATTTATCTTCCGTTAACTGAATTCTCACGTCTTGGAAGATAGATCCGCGAAATAAAGTTGTAAGAGGTAGGTAAAGCAGCGACACCAGCTGGTGTCACTGAATTCCCACTTTTCAATATGGAGTCCGCTCCGACTCTCCCCCGCACATGTCAAATATAAAAGCGGGGGTAAGAGTCAGAGGTATCTCGGATTACTCGGATAACAGGGAACCTCATATACTATACGACTAACAAAAGCGTTAATTATATACATAAAATTACGTCATGGGCGGAAGTAGTTGTGCCTTCGTCCAACCACTTCCCACGATCAGGATAAAGCACAGTTTGAAATTATAATATTTTCAATACAATAATTCTTTGAATTTGATGTTGTACTAGTTTATGCCTAAAACAGAGGTCTAGCTATTCCAAATAACGCGTGTGTTTGCAAACTGCAATTGCTGAATTAGTATTTTATGAAGGTTTCTTTGAAGTTTAATTGGTAAATATTAGATGCTTACCACTCTTAGGCATCTGACAACACAAGTGTTGCTTTCAGGGGTCTGTGTTTGTCTTATTTTCAACTTTATGTGCTTAATAGGATAGAAATCGCCCCATGTTTGGCACTTTTTAGAACTAAGAATTGTTTGCTGATTGGAAAAACATTTATTCGGGTATATATTCAGGCTGTTACATAACCCTTACAGCTCATCCTAACTAGGGGTATAGGGTTGTAAGAATTCCAACTCTTTCACACATATATTCACGCGGACAGACATTCATTCTAAAGAAAGGATAGAAGTACAGAAAGTAGAATAATTGGACAATGTACTCTGGCTGGGTTCATACATATCATATTGTAATACTTAACAATCAGATGCATGTTGCATTATGAACGTTTTTATTTCAAAATACTACTTTAACAAACCCTTTATTGAATGCAAGGTGAAGATAACGAACAGTGATCAATGTCATACACACCAGAGGTGGGATCAGGTGCCTTGGAGGAGTAAGCATCCCCTGTTGTCCGGTCACACCCGCCGTGAGCCCCATATCCTGATCAGGTAAACGGAGTTATCCGCAGTCAAAATCAGTGTGCCAAGAACGGCTTAACAATCGGTATGAAACACGTCATACAGCATTTGACCCAATGCGAGGTTGTATTGACGAACTAGATCGTTATAACGACCATAGAATTTGCGAAATGCTGACTTCAATGGAGATTGTTGAAACCCCTGTACCATCAACTTGTTTGTCAGTAGCTTAACTCGATTTAAAAACTGACTATACGCAGAACAAGCTCTTGCATATCGAATCAGTTGAGATATATAAACACCATATGCAGGTGATAATGGAATATTGCTACATAAATATGGGAAGTTGACGATGCAGAAACTGAAATCATCCCGTTTGTCATACAGTTGAGTTGTCAATGTGCCGTTAATGTCTACTTTCAATAAAATGTCTAAGTATGAAGCAGAAGTGGACGACTCTGTGGTGTCCTTTATTTCGAGATCACAGGGATATATCAAATTGATATATGAATGAAAGTTATTATTGTTAATAAACAAAACGTCATCGATATATCTAAATGTCGAATTGAAGGCCACAGCGAGAGATTTTTTCTTCTCGCGTAGAAGTTTTTGAATAAATTCTGCTTCATATGAATATAAAAACAGGTCAGCTAACAAAGGAGCACAATTCGTGCCCATGGGGATTCCAACAGACTGTTGGAAGACCTGATCACCAAAGACAACGAAGATATTGTCATTGAGGAACTCTAGCATATTGTTTATTTCAACTTCAGAGTACTTGTGCGTGGAATGTCATCAAATATTCGAAGGTAGAAAACATGAATATCAGGTTTTGTAAACATCTATTGGATGCCACCGAATAAAGAAATAGTAATACTGTAAAACTTTAATCCCTATCTTTTTCATGTTTGCATATCAAAAGTATTCACAATATCTCACAGCCATATAAAGCAGTAACTTGTATGAAATAATAAAATGTTTTAATGGGTGTATGTATAAATTTGATGTTTTATAAAGTTTTATTGAGACAATAACAGCTTTATTGCATCCATCAGATTTTGCTTCTTTGAATGAACTACAGGAGGAGGATGTTCCACCAAGATATTTCTACTTGTTAGCACATTCAATACGTGTATTGCCAACACGACTTTTCCGTAAATCAGGTGACCACTATCATAAAAAATGACTAGTTTTGTGGAGTAGGTATTAATTTCTAAGTACCAATCATTGCAATGTTTCCCAAGTAAGTTTAGTTCGTTTTGTAGTCCAATCTATATATACCGTCTCCTTTCTCTGCAGAAAAATTGAAAAGACTGGAGCTTTGCCGGTGGGTAATTGTGAATTTGCCAGAAGGTCATAATGTTTTTCGTGCATTGAAAACAAAGTACCTAAGGACAAATGTTTGTCAGTTTGTAAGTGTTGTCTTCTATATCTCAGTTTTCCAGTCAAGCATTGACGTCACACTTTCATACAGCTACCCACTGTAAAAATTCAAAAGACCTATTCCTGTGGGGTACAATCTTTTTCTTTTAGTAATATACATCAAGTAATATCACAGTACAGTGTATCACAAAATATGAGCCTTTTTATTAAAGATATAGAGCCAAAATTACCATATCTGTCTTGTTTTGTCAGAAATCAGTAGTTGCAGAGTGCTTGGCCCTGGGCACAATAAAGGTTTGTAATTTTTTATTTTTACTTCCCCCTTTTAGATCCCCTACTGCTATCCGCAAAATATTTCATCTCAGTCATACTAGACTTAATGACATAATCTGCCTCAACATACAAAAATTCAGATTTGTTATCTGGGGAAAGGGGATGTTGTGACTTCCACCAAGGTCCAAAATTTGACATTTAATTGTAATTTCTGGGGCTGGACTGGAATTCAGTCCTCTGCATGCATGTTTTCCAATCAAACGTTTTTCTTTTACAAACTTTTTTCTCTCTCAAACAGCTCCGCCTGGAGGTAGAAAAACCGCAACTAAATCAAAACCAGCTGTCATGTGAAATTTATTTTTTGAGCCTTTGTTTATCTATATCATGATGTTATGACTTGAACAAGGGGTCCAAACCTTCTCCATTTTTCAAATAGCTCTGTCTGAAGGTAGTTTCAGAAAATCATAAATACATCATAACCAGCTGTCCTACGCAATTTATTTTTGAAAGCAATTTTATTTCATACATAGCACAAGTCTCGAAAATTGACATTGAAAAGTCATATGAACCGATATCTGATAGTGGTATTTCACTTATAAAAAAACTAAACAAATATGCGTATTAATGAGTACTAGATTATAATTTGGCTTTGAAATATCATATGAACGGATAGTGGTGTTTCACTTTCCAAAAAAATATATAGGTATCAATGAAAGTTAAATTGCCATTTGTACGATAATTTGCAATGACATGAAATTAAGTCATAGACTAGTTCAATTAATGATTTTCTTACCTGCTTATCGTTCATGCTTGTGTGTGGTTGTGACGTCACAAAAACTCATCGATCTAAACAATGCAATGAAAATGGTATAGCTGTACTCCGTTTAATTTAATGAAACATCTCATAATTTGATGAACATGGACAAATCACTGTTTTCTGACGAACTGCTTGATATCATAGAAGAGTTTAAACCAACCAGGGATAATCCTTGACGGGCGAAAAACGACTTTTCAACAGATCATGATCTTGAAGTCTAAGAGCGTATAGATCAAGACCCCTAGCCATCACATACTCACGGCGGGTGTGACCGGTCAACAGGGGATGCTTACTCCTCCTAGGCACCTGATCCCATCTCTGGTGTGTCCGGAGGTCCGTGTTTGCCCAACTCTCTATTTTGTATTGCTTGTAGGAGTTATGAGATTGATCACTGTTCGTTATCTTCACCTTGCATACTCATAACGGCGAGTGTGACCGGTCAAAAGGGGATGCTACTCCTCCTAGGTACCTGATCCCACCTCTGGTATATCTAGGGGTCCATGTTTGCCCAACTCTCTATTTCGTATTACTTATTGGCCTGTCAAGAACGTGAGTTATCTCTTTTTGTAGTCTGACATATAGTGTGCATACGACAACTTTCGGGTAGTAATACAATCAGAATGCACAATATTTTAAAGAGCATGGATGAATCAAACAGTTGATTTTTTATGAGAGGTAAGGAAGGCAAATGCAAGGTAATAGAAACAAAAGTAACTTCTTAATCGAGTTAGGGACTTGATTTAAAAGAGAAAGAAATAACTTTTAAAATCGAATTGGTAATCGAACATTCATTTGTTTTGAAATGTATCCAATAACGACATGCATAATTGTTTCATACTAAGTCAGAACAGAACTACTGATTTTTCTTATGGACGACGACAGCTTATCAAATTCAGCCTGGATTTTTAAGAGGATCAACACGTGTATGCAATTTCCATATCATGGTTGTCCCCTATGCATAAGGTAGGAATGTTTTCATTGTTTTATTAAAGTTAACGTTATTCCATCACTACCAACCGCTACCAACCGACTTCTTCAAAAATAAACCAGATTACAATGTTTTCGTAACTATCTTCAACGTAACTGGACGTCTGCAAATCATATGTATTTTCTATTTATAAAGAGCTGATCCAAAATGTTATTCTGAAGTTTAATGTTTATATACACAAGTATTTCCAAGTGCATTACAAATTGTTAACGAAAATATTCATGCCAGGAGATTTAAGTCAAATATCTAGAGGTTCAGCAGTGAGAATTTCAAGAATATTTCAGCATAACATTAACCAAACATTATTCATTTAAAGGCCGGCAATTGGGTATAAAAGCAGCCAATCGGTGTAAATGGTGGAATATATGAATTTTCTGGTCACATTCAGATTGCAGCACTTATTTTGCAAAAATAAAGATTAAGCTGTTGTACTGAAATTTTAAAATAGGTATGCTTGTTTCCCTCATAACTGTGCATATATTGGCCATATCTATTTTAGATATAAATTCTCATGAAGTTTTAATTTTGGCCTCAAAAATCTGAAGCAGGGCTAAATTTGTATTTCAAACTAGAGATTGGCAGTTAGTGGGTGTGATTATCTTTTGTTATTGTTTACACCGGATGTTGACTCACATATTGCAGGAGCATGCTTGTCTAGTTCTAGATAAGAGGGATTGCACCAAAGGCAACATGTAATCAAATCACTGTATAACGTGGAAAAAAAGTACTTACTCATATATCATTGGTAAATCCAAATTTTATTTTTTAATTATATATAATCACATTCCATTAAAAAAAATTGGTTAACTTTATGAAAATAACTCATTAGGACTGTTCAGTCTGATCACTGTTTCAGAGTTTTGCAGGATTGCTGGTACCTTTTCTCGAATAATGTCAAGCATGATGTTTGTCTGATTAAGCAAACAATCTCTTAGGCCAGTTGTGTAACTCCCATTAATTGTCTCTCACCAATGATGACAAATGTCCAATTGATCAACCATCACTCTAAAATTACTCTCAATCTGGACTCTTACGTGTGAACATTACAATGCCAAAAGAGACAATCACAGATAGTAGGTCTCCAAATATCATAATGGACAAAATGTTTCTTAATAACCCTTCAATGCACATGTCCTCCATTGCACAGCTACAATTTCCCCCCAAATTCTTCTCATAATTGAAAGGTACCAAGAGGGAAATCATAAGTATTAGTATATCATATATACCAATATTTGTGTATATTATAAAAAAAACTACATGTTTTAAAAGACATGGATAAAACAATGATGAATTCATTTTGTAGTTCCTAGGGTGAAGTTCTGTTAAAGTAAAAACCTATCCTTTCAGTGCCTCACAGATCGAGCAGAGTGGTAGAAAAATGCGGGAACACTTTAGTTTATTTTGATAAATCATGCCAGTCTCCCTGTTCAAAATATCGTCTGCTACAGAGCACGTGTCGAGTCAAGCATCAGATTGCTGCTTATTCTGATAACACTGCTAAGCCCTGCCCTCTTGCCATATATGCTTAATTGCTGTAGGGGTCTAAAATTTTCTAGGTTACTCCCGGCCTTTAAGGAGAAGATAATACTTCAATGTGTGTATACTTTTTGAAAGATCGCGGCCGTTGTAAAGAACATGTACATGTATGTTTGGTAACGTATTAAAATCGAATAGGAATCTAGTTGTAAAGGCGAATTTACCAACTTCACAATAATTGAAATATAGAACCATTACTTACAATAATTGTACAATGTGTTCTTACATGAAAGGTTACCTTTCACGCTTTCTACGACACTATGCTTTTTCCTATTATTTCATGGGCTCTTTAAACCACCACGGACCATGGTTGATATTTCTTTCGAATCATACCACCAGTTCCTTGAGCTCAAATTGACAGACAAAGGAATAAACATAAACAACATTCTTCGTCATAAAAGAGTGCAATCCTGTATTCTAACTTATTTCAAGTTCAAGTCTAAACCCTGCATTTCCTACAAGACTACTTTGACTACTGCATCCTAACGTTTCAATTATATACTACTCAAAATTTGATAAGGATCATAGATATTTTTATGTTTAAAAAATTAATAATTGCATAACTGGCAATATTGTGTCCAAGTGAAATCAAAAACGTCTTCAACAAACTTGCACGTGCGTTTCATGCCATGGGAAATGCGTTTCTCATCACAGTTTATGCTTTTGCTACCATTGCACGATTTTCACTCAGGTCTCGGTGTCTGATTCTTTCTAAAATTTCAAACTCACTTGAGTGTTTACACTATGTTTATCAACACAATGCCCCCTCAACGTGTAAAGCGTCGCCTGACGACAGAACAACTGGGTAGATGTATTGGAATGCTTGACGCTGGCTATTCACAACGTGACGTTGCAAATGCACTAAACGTCAGCCAGAGCGTTGTAAACAGGGCCTGGAACCGACAGCAAACTTTTGGTACAGCAGTACACCGACATGGGGGTGGTCGTCAGAGGTCGACAACCCAACGCCAAGACCATTTTGTGACTCTTCAGGCACGACGCCATCCCTTCTGGACAGCAACAAGCCTACGTAACGACCTCCTGAACGCCTCGGGGGTGAATGTGTCCACTCAGACGATACGGAATCGGCTTCACAATGCAGGTCTCAACTCGAGAAGTGCATGTGTTCGAGTCCCTCTGACTGTTCGACACCGGCGGAAGCGATTGGACTGGGCTGAAGATCATGTCACATGGACACAGAACGATTGGGTTCAAGTTCTGTTCACGATGAATCCAGGTATTGTTTGGACTTTACAGATAGGAGGTACCGAGTGTGGCGACGACAACGTGAACGTTTCTATGATGCCAACATCAGTGAACATGACCGTTATGGTGGTGGTTCCATCATGGTCTGGGGTGGAATCATCACGGATGGAAGAACAGATCTTCATGTCCTGGAGAGAGGAACAATGACGGGGGTGCGGTACCGGGATGAGATCCTCGATGTTTACGTCAGACCCTACGCTGGTGCTTTTGGCCCTGAGTTCATCTTGATGGATGATAACGCCGGTCCTCATCGCGCCAAGGTGGTGGATCAGTACCTTCAGCAGGAGACAATTTTCCGTATGGACTGGCCAGCGCGCTCACCGAACTTAAACCCGATTGAGCATGTATGGAACATGCTGTGGGTTGCCCTTTCATGCCGTAGAGCACAACCCACGACTTTGTCAGAGGTCGGAAACGCCCTCGTGGAAGAGTGGGACAACCTTCCCATTGGAAACATCCGGGTGTTTTTTGACAACATGGCTCGACGTTGTCAAGCCGTCATTGATGCAAGGGGAGGCTATACCCGGTATTGACACTTCATCGACTACGTGTAATGATGGACTATCCCCAAAATCTGTGTAATTCTTTCTCTGGTTTGCTGTTAACTTTTTGTAATGAAATGCCTTTTGGTGTTGTTATCAGATTTCGAGCATTCCGTATTGATAAAAGTTCATGCCGTTCATGAATTTTCATTCATAACCTGAGTAAACACGTTTCTGAGTCAAATTTATGTCTTTTGCTATGTTAGTCGTAAATTACACACATATAACCTAGTGATCCTTATCAAATTTTGGGTAGTAAAGATAAACTTTGCAGTGCCAAATATAGACCCTCCTATACTTAATCCCTCAATGTGTTCTTCATCTTTTTTCAACTATAGTCCAGATGGTCATGTCATTACTGGTGATATTGATATAGTTGAAAATGAGGACCCCATATTACTTATTCACTTATTCGAAAACGTCGTAATTACAGAGAACCTCGGTCTTTCAATTGGCGACAGAACTTCATCTATATTATGAATTATATCGAAGATTACGCCAGACGATTGAATAAATATGAAGAAGAACTTGATGCATTATAAGAATGGATTAGAAATGCAAGAGGAATATTAAAATCCCACAATATACACATCAAAACAAAAGTACCTACGATATGTTCTTCTCTATTTAGGAAACCAGAAGTTATAGGCACCTAGGCACCTGATCCCACCTCTGGTGTGTCCAGGGGTCCGTGTTTGCCTAACTATCTATTTTGTATTGCCTGTTGGAGTTATGAGATTGATCACTGTTTGTTATCTTCACCTTGCATAAAAGAATTAGATAGGCTACATGAGGAATATGGTTTAGGTTCCAGGTGACAAAGCTTGTAACAACATTGTCATTGTTTGTAAGGTTCATTATTACAACTGTATTTTAATCGACTTTGGCATCAATTACACTTCTGGTAGACCTACTCATACTCCAACTGTCCTTCCAAAAGATGAAATTCTTCATACCCATCCGTTTTAGACATTATTAACAAGACATTGCTGTTCCATACAACTGAAGTTGTACACCTCCATATTCCAACACAATAGATGCTGAATAGGATTTTTATGAATGAATAAACCTGTTCATTTTTTTTTATTCTCGGCATTCTCGTCTCATTCATGACTATATAACTCATAAAATTGGCAGGTATTTATCAAATATATTCCTGTTCTGTTATCAGATTACGAAGTAACCAAATATGAGAAATATAGTTTTATTATGATATTTTAACGAAGATTAAACATTCATTTTTCGCTGCCATTCGTCAAATCAAGAAAGTGTGGTCATCTGTAGGGGGTTTCATTCCGTGGTGGTGCTTCCTGTAAATTAACGAAATATTAGATAACTTTCTGAATAATACTGACAACACCATGTAGCTGTGATTCATAAGTTCTCCTTACTATTTCTTTAATCACAATGACATTGACATAGCAAGCAAACATCACCTTAATCTTAGTAAGCCATGACAATACTGAAATACAAAGAAAAAAACAACACCTTGAAATTTATAAGTCATATTAATCCTGGTATACAAATTAAACAAGATAATTGGTCTTTGTAAGCAATAACAGTGATGATATACAAATAAACAAGAGATTGATCTTTTTGAAATGTATAACAATGATGATATGCAAATAAACAAGGCATTTGTCTTTTGAAATTTATACCAATGATGATATGCAAATATGCAAGACATACATCCTTTGAAATTTAAAACAATGATGATATGCAAAATAAACGACACTTTTGGACATTTTAAAATAATTCCAAGGCTGATATACACGGGCACAATGATCCTCTATACAAAGTAGACTAAACTACCTGACTAGTTTGATATTGCAATATTTGAGGTTTTCACCGTATAGTTGGATAATTTTATTTATGAACTTTTGAAACGACCCCTTAATCTCATTACAATGTCAGAGTGAAATAGATAGAGTTTGATAGGTATTATGTATTGTTAATACGAGTATTTTCTCTCTGAGTTATTAGAAGTTCATACAGTAACTTTTTATGATGCATCAAGAGTATTTTTCTTGTTTTAAACTATAGAGTTAACACCGCGTGTACGTGTATCGTACGGATAACATGTGCTTCATTTGTAGTTATGTATTGGATTGTTAATTCATGGCCAATGTATTTAGCTGATAAATATTGTTACCTTTTACCTGCAAATGCAATTTCACGGTGTAGTGACGGTTACATATAGTAATTTCTCGTTTTATTCCTGATCCTGTTCACTTTCACTTCACAATGTTTACATGTTTCTGCTATGTATGTTGCATTATGGGATATAATGTCATACTTCCGGGTCAAACTTTTTCTTTGATCCGCGTATAAATACAGAGGCGGTAAAAACAAATTATGAACTTCTACAAGGTATGTAATTAATTATTTAATGTCGTATATGTGTTGTCATATGTATATGTTGTTGCCGTGTTCTTGTGGCGGTAGTTCCTGTAAAATAATGAAATATTAGATGAATTTATGAATAATATTTACACCACTATGAACCTGTGGTTTAAAATTCTCCATACTATTTGTTACATCATAACAATATTGATATACAAAGTAAATATCACATTAATCTTAGTAAGCGATGACACTATTGAAATACAATACAAACAAGTCCACGATATTTATAAGTTATACCATTGCTGGTATACAAAATAAACAAGACAAATGGTCTTTAAAGGCCATAACAGTGACGATATACGAGACATTGGTCTTTTGAAATCTAATGCAATGGTGATCTACAAAATAAACAAGATATTGATCTTTCAAATTTATAGCAATGTTGATATACAAAATAAACAACACTTTTGGACATTCTAAAATAATTACAAGGCGGATACATAATAGTACAATGCTCCTCTATGCAAAGTAGACTAACCTGCATGGCTTGTTTGATGTTAATTGTTTGACTGTTATTTAGATACTGATTGGACTATGCATTACTCCATTTATTTTATCAAAGTATATGATTCACGGTGAGTTGGGTTAAATGCTTGCTTTAACACGGAAAATGGTCCCACCCTTCATGTTTCCAAGGACACGTGTCTGTATTTTGTATTCAAGGTATTCTTAAGGAGGTTAACTTTAACATGGTGTTATCTTGGTGTTAACTTCTGTGTTTACGCTAACAATGTGATTAGCAGGTTTTTTTTTCAAAGGCAAATTTATATTAAAAAAGATTAGCGTTGTATTAATTGCAATCCACCTCCAGTACATGTTTAAGTCTTGACACAGTCGTTAGAAATGGCCGCCATCAGACCCCAACATTATGAATATTTCAGATGTGTACGCATCCTACCTCTGTTGCGTCCAGGGTCCGTGTTTTACCTGCTTTTATTTTCATATTCTTTTATGGGATTTATGAGATTGATCATTTCGTTATCTTCAATTTTCATTCTTTATAGGATAATAAAATTCGTTCCCATTCGTCATCATCTTTTTATAGTCTTGTCAAAGGGATACAATCCTGGCAATGCAAGTTATTTCTCCTTAAAGTAAGTCCACCTCCTGTGATTTCATAAGATATTACAAAATCAATGATTTATTTAGATTTATGCATGATGTTACCATAAATTTTGTTGGAGTCTTTTCCAATGGTTATTGTAAAAAATATTGTTAAACAAGAAATATTTCAAAAGTCTGAGTTACATATAATAATGAATAATATGTTTCAAAATATTGAATTCAAGGGCAATAACTCTGTTTTCATTGTATCCTTTATAAAGTTCCTTATGGGATAAATGTTCTTTGTTTTTCACAGAAATTTTGAATAGTTTTATAAAGGAATAGATTGATGAAATCATTATGAATACTATTATATCGTTTGAACCAGTTTTTGTGAAATTTTAAAGCTACTCTTGAAGGAAAATTACAATTTTCTTACTTTGAGATATCATTTTGTATATGTAAGTCTTTCATCTTAAAAAGTGTGATGGCCTATATTAGCATCCTATATTAGCATCCACAAGTCTAATCACGTTATTGCGTAATGCTATGCAAGGTGAAGGTAACGAACAGTGATCAATCTCATAACTCCTACAAGCAATACAAAATAGATAGTTGGGCAAACACGGACCCCTGGACACACCAGAGGTGGGATCAGGTGCCTAGGAGGAGTAAGCATCCCCTGTTGACCGGTCACACCCGCAGTGAGCCCCATATCTGATCAGGTAAACGGAGCCAATAATTATCTTTTTAAACTAAATTAATAGACTCCCCTATTTGTACGTTTTGCAAAAGTAACATAGAAACAATTGATCACTTGTTTATAGAATGGTTTGAAGTAAAGGAGATCTGGTGTACAATTGAAGACTGTTTTCTCAATAAATTTAAGAAACCAATTATATGTAATAGACAAGCCATATTAATTGGTAAATGCAATAAAGAGACTTAGATAAAGTAAAAATTTGCTAATACTTATTGTCAATATTTACATATTTGCCAGTAGATAAACTTGTTCTAAAACTAAATGTCTGTGTTGTGAAAAACACATTTTATTGATATATTCTATATAGAAAAAGCTCTATTGCTAAAACGCTGTAAATATTCCGAATAGGAGAAATACTAACAGAATATATGTGACTTGCTTTAATTATGTACTCTTAACAGAAAACAATTGCTTTGGATGAAATGAGACTGATCAGTGCACCATGCAAATTTATTCCCCCTCTCTCTCTCTCTCTCTCTCTCTCTCTCTCTCTCTCTCTCTATTTTTTCTCGACTATTTTCATCTATTTTATCTATGCTAAAACCTATAGTAAAATATTTTTCATTATTGAGCGACACATTGATCATCTACGTAATTATTAAACTATTACAATACTACTATTTCTTTATCCGGCATCCAATAAATGTTTACAAAACCTGATATTCCCGTTGTCTACCTTCCAATATTTGATGATATCGTGTCGTTTTTTTCTGTCTGCATACCAAAAGTATTCACAATATTCCACAGCCATATACCGCAATAACTTGTAACAAATAGGAAAATGTTTTAATGGGTAGATCTATAAATTTCATCTTTTTGTAAAGTTTGATTGAGGCAATAACATCTTTACTGCATCAATCAGATTTTGCTTCTTTGAATTAAATATAGAAGGAGGGTATTTCACCTACATATTTTTACTTGTTAACGCATTCAATACATGCATTATCAGCAAGAATTTCTGGAATTGGGTATTAATTTCTAACTACTAATATTGCAACATTTAGAAGTAAATTTAGTTCGTTATGTAGTACATGATATATATATATATATATATATATATATATATATATATATATATATATAATTCAATAAAAAAATCAGGAAAATATATTTTGGAACTGTATATTTTCCTGATTTTTTTCTTGAATTATTTTGACTGTGTGATATCAACTCTTTCTATTTGGATTATATATATATATATATAATCCAAATAGAAAGAGTTGATATCACAGTCAAAATAATTCAATAAAAAAGCAAGAATATAAACAGTTCCAAAATACAATTTGGAACTGTATATTTTCCTGCTTTTTTAATGAATTATATATATATATATATATAACTACATTCCTTTCTCTGGAGAAACATTGATAGGACTGAAGCTTTCCTGGTGGGTAATTATAAGTTTGCTAGAAAATCATAATGTTTTTCGTACATTGAAAACAAAGCACCTAAGTTATAATATACCGTTGTATGTTTATTAAATTCTTCTCAATAATTACTATACAGCAAGGGAAACCATTTATCAATGCTTGAAATGCAAGATGAAAGAAACAAAATAGCTCCATGACATATAAGCAGGCGCAAAGAACTAATATTAATACTCAATTTGTAAGAGCTGTCTTCTATATCTCAGTTTTCCAGTCAAGCATTAAAAAACAAACTTCCACACAGCTACCCACGGTCAAAATGCAAACGACCTTTTACTATGGGGTAAAATCATTTTCCCTTTAGTAATATACATCAAGTAACATTACAGTACAATACATTACAAAGAAATGATCCTTTTTATTAAATTTATATGGCCAAAAGTTTTGACATATCTGTCTTTTTTTTCAGAAATCAGTAGTTGCAGCGTGCTTGACCCTGGGCACAATTAATTACATAACCTGCCTCATCATACACAGATCCAGATTTCTTATCGGGGAAAAGGGATGTGACTTACACCAAGGTCACAATTTGATATCTAATTATAATTTTCTGGGGCTGGACTGAAATTCAGTTTTGTGCATGTTTTCCAATCAAACCTTTTTATTTTACAAACTTTTTTTCTCAAACAGCTCCGCCTGGAGGTAGAAAAACCGCAACTAAATCAAAAGCAGCTGTCATGTGACATTTATCTTTTAAGTCTTTGTTTATCTATATCACGATGCTTTGATTTAAACAAGGGGTCCAAACCTTCTTTCTTTTTCAAATAGCTCTGCCTGAAGATAGTTCCCAAAAATACATCATAACCAACTGTCCTACGTAATTTATTTTTTAAAACAGCTTTCTTTACCTATATGATGATAACCTATAGACAGCATGTGAATTTTATTCTAAATCAATGCAATAGATAATGCTTATGCAAAATGAAAACTTCATATTACATGAGATATTTGACATCAAACATCAAACATGTTTCCAATCCAGTGCATATACAATGTACTATATTTGAATCAAAATATCATTTTTATTTCAATAAACGACTTTTCATCATTCATCCTTCACCGGTTCACCCCCAATGAAAGTTTAAGAGAGAAATACAAATATGGGAAATACAACATCAAAGCATAACAATGTAATGATAAGGTATTTCCATCATTTTAAAAATGTGGATCAGAATGACTTTTATTAGAGTTTTCTGGAGAATATTAATAGGGGTAAGCATGGATCAATGATTGGGCATGTACTTACACTCCAAACCCAAATTATACCATCCACATATTCATGGTGAGTTTTATACAGTACGTTTTGTCCCCCCCCCTCCCTCAAAATGAGAGGAAATATAATTTGAAATCCAATCCTACATGTACATGTAAGTCAAAGTGCACAGTTAGAATTTTTATTTCAAATGATGATCAATTTAGTGTTTTGCCCTATTGGAACCACTGTCTGTGGATGAACTACAACGAAACACAACAACAAAATTATTTCCCACTTTCAAAGTATATGCTATAAGACAATAAATTATTCATTTACAGTGACATGTACCTTTTCAGACATTATGTAAGTAGACAGTTTAAAACTTAGAATAATGCACGACAGGCGAATAACGCTCCTTCAACAGAGTATGATCATGAAGTCTAAAAGCCTACAGATCAAGTTCCTACCTATCAGACACTAAAGCTTAATGGTTATTTTTAATTATCAAGATCCATATCAACTTGTGTCCATTTTATTGATGATTACTCGTAATAAAATATCTCTGAAACTGTAATGGTAATCCTAGTGTCCTAATGATAGAAATAACCACGATTGTAATTCATTCAGGCGTAGGGAATCTTTGAAAACCATGGTAGCTGTTTCATCATGGGTGTCATTTATTGTACTGACACACAGTTCTTCATAACCATCTGATGTTCCTTATCTTTCCACAAAGTCTACACTGGCCTTCTGTCAGTATTTCACGTACCCGCTGACATCAGATCAAATCTTATTTTGAATTTGAAAAAAGTATAATTACCTACTTTCAGAGTTTCTAATATAAGTTTGTCATTTATATATTTATAGTAACGTGTACCTTTTCGGACCATTTTGTAAACAGACATATTAAACTAGTTAATCACCAGGTCCATCAGGCCCCTATTTCACTTTGAAGACATAACTTAATACAATACATAGATCAGTATACTGTAAAAAGTATTTCCAAAATGTCAGCATGTCCCCATTAATATCTTAACGTCTAATGTCCACAAATATCAGCATGTCCTTATTGATATATTCACGTCTAATGTCTACAAATGTCAGCATGTCACCATTAATATCTTAACCTCTAATGTCCACAAATGACTAAGACTTGTACAGCTAACACAATTCATAGACATAATAAATGAAGTTTCCTTGCGGGACCTAATGATAATTTACGATTCTGTAGCACTGAAAGCATGTCAAGGTAATAAACCTTTGATATCTTAATGTACGCACTCTTTCACATTAATAACCCATCACCATGTCTTTGATCAGGCAATATCAGACAGAGACCTAGCCTTTATTGGATTTTTTATTATTATAATGCAAGATTGCACATCTCATTAAATTCTGCAATAAAATGCAATTTTAAAATGAAAATAATGAATTTGAATATTTGAGGTATTTTCAATTGCTCCTACATGAAATCATCCTCTTGCACGTACACATGTTTGAAAAAATACCCACCGGATTTGTGTACATAGGTTAATTCATCTTATGTTGATAAATGAAATTTAGAATCTACAATGTTACAGCCTATGATTACACAGCACAAGCCTCGAAACCTGACATTGAAAGGTCATATTCCTCCTTGCAAAACAAATATGGGTGTGAATGAAAGTCAAATTGTAATTTGCATAATAAATTACATGGTCATGGAATTAAGTCGTAGACTTGTTCATATAATGGATTTCTTACCTGCTTATCGCTCTTGATTACGTGTGCGTGTGACGTCGCAACAACAAATCGATGTAAAGAAGGCAATGGAAATAGTGGAGCTGTACTCCCTTTTATTTAATGAAATAATCCATAATTTAATGAACATGAACAAATCACTGTTCTGTGACGAACTGGCTGATTTCCTGGAAGAGTCAGGGGAAGTTAAACCAACCAGGAATAATGCACGACGGGCGAATAACGACTCTTCAACAGATCATGATCTTGAAGTCTAAGAGCTTATAGATCAAGACCCCTAGCCATCACATACTCATCACGGTGTGTGTAACCGGTCGACGGGGTATGCTTACTCCTCCTTGGCACCTGATCCCACCTCTGATAACTTTCTATTTTGTATTGTTAATTGGCCTGTCCAAAAACGTGAGTTATCTCTGTTTTAGTCTGACATATAGTGTGCATATGACAACTTCCAGGTAGTTATGTAATCAGAATGCGCAATAATTTAAAGAGCATGGATGAATCAAACAGTTGATTTTTTATGAGAGGTAATGAAGGCAAATGAAAAGTAATGAAACAAAAGTAACTTCTTAATCGAGGCAGGGGCTTGTTGTTTTAAAAAAAGAAAGACTTTTAAAAATCGAATTGGCAATGGAACATTCACTTGTTACTAAATGTCTCCAATAACGACTTGCATGTATAAGTTAGGAATGCTTTCACTGTTTTATCAGGGTTAACGTTATTCCATAGCTACCAACCTACTCTTTCAACAATAAACCAGATTACAATGTTTGCGTAACTCGCTACAAGGTAACTGGACGTTTGCAAATCATATTTGTTTTGACATCATAGACAGTTGTTTCTTCAACAGAAATGGAAAAGGGTAATATTCATATCTAGTGATCAGTCATCAAAAAACTTATTTGCTAAACACCACTCTGATTTCACGTACAAGTACTCTAAAGTTGAAATAAAAAATAAGCTAGAGTTCTCCATTAACAATATCGTCATGGTCTATGGTGATCAGGTCTTCCAACAGTCTGTTGGAATTCCCATGGGCTTATTCATGATACATGCTGATTACATGTGTGCCATATTTTATATGTTTACAAATGTTTAGAATCGGGTTCCTTATTGATTCGGCAAAATTCCGAGCTCTAAGAGCACAAGACTGCCATTTAAGACGTTTCATCTTTGAATGTTCCCACGTCTATATTTTTATAGAAGTGCCACGATAGTAGCTACTTGTACTTGCCGTTCTGCAATTTTACTTTAGAATTAGCAGTTTTCCATTAGCTATCTTGTCTGCGTGCATTTCGTTTGGCTGTTAATACTGGAAGTGTTGCAGGGGCGATTCGGTTCAACGATTGTTTGCCTGATGTTACCAAGGGGTTCCTAAATGGTATAAAGATAAGAGAATTCTAATCGTCTGGACCCACAACCCACCCAACCGAGATCGGACACTGACCTAAGCATTACTACAAGCAATTTATTTATACAGCTCCCACGAAATTGGGAAAATTATGGACGAAAGGCAGAGCAGATGGGTAATTATATTTGATTAGTTATAATGTTATTGCAGACGAACCACTGTGGAAGACCCATAATATTGTGGGAGACCCATTCATGGGAAACCCAATGAGAATATCTATTGGTGTTAAGATTTCATTATAAGTACACTAGGATATTGAGGGATGTTATCATTGGAAATTAATATATATTTAGTCAAAGTTCAAGTAGCTGGTGGGTTGAGTATTTTATAGCACAACATATTTTTCGGCATTGCAGCAGTGAGTGACATTTCAGTGAATTATGTGATTTTTATAATAATACCTTTTTCCACCGTATTCTGCATAGTGTAAATAAATTTCGTTGATTGCACTTTTTATCCTGACTTTATTATTCTTTTATGAAATAAGATTGACATACGAGAGTGGAAAGCCAACATGTTTGCCTCTCTCTCTCTCTCTCTCTCTCTCTCTCTCTCTCTCTGGAGTGAAAGGCAACAGTTAGCTGACCTGTTTCTATATTCATGTGAAGCAGAAATTATTTAAAATGTTCTACGTGAGAACAACAAATCTCTTCCTGTGGCCTTCAATTTGACATTTAGATATATCGAAGACGTAGAATCTATTAACAATATAACTTTCATTCCTATGTCGATTCGATGCAAGGTGAAGATAACGAACAGTGATCAATCTCAATAACTCCTATAAGCTATAAAAAATAGATAGTTGGGCAAACACGGACTCCTGGACGTACCAGAGGTGGGATCAGGTGCCTACGAGGAGTAGGCATCCCCTGTTGACCGGTCACACCCGCCATGAGCCCTATATCTTGATCAGGTAAACGGAGTTATCCGCAGTCAAAATCAGTGTGCCAAGAACGGCTTAACAAGCTGTATGAAACACGTCAGACAGCATTTGACCCAATGCTAGATTGTATTGACGAACTAGATCGTTATAACGACCATAGAATTTGCGAAATGCTGACTTCAATCGAGACTGTTGAAACCCCTGTACCATCAACTTGTTTGCCAGTAGCTAACCTCGATTCAAACACTGACTATACGCAGAACAAGCTCTTGCATATCGAATTAGTTGAGATATATAAACACCATTTGCATGTGATAATGGAATATTGCTACATAAATATGGGAAGTTGATTACGGAAAAGCTGAAAGCATCCCGTTAGTCATACAGTTGAGTTGTTAGTTTGCCGTTGATGTCTATTTTCAATAAAATATCTAAGTATGAAGCAGAAGTGGATGACTCTGTTTTGTTCTTTATATCCCCGTGAGCTCAAAATAAAGGTGACAAACGAAGGAAGAGATGTCGTCAACATAAGTCACATTATTCGTCATAGAAGAGTCCTGTCGTGTTTTGCAACTTATTACAAGTTCAAGTCTAAAACCTGTATCCCTTACAAGTCTACTTCTACTCTTGTACCCGAACGTGTTAATTATAAACAGATTTCGCAGTGCGAAACACAAACCATCTTTTACATAATCCATCTACGTGTTCTTGCTCTTCGCATTTTTTCAACTATACTCCAGCTGGACATTTCAATACTGGCGATGTTGACATAGTTGAAAATGAGGACCTGATATCACTCATTCTAAAAGGTCCTAACTAATGGGAACCTCGGTCTTTCAATTGGCGACAGAACTTAATCTCGAAGATTTCGCCAGACGATTGGCTAAATATGAAAATGGATAACTTAATACATTGTCAGAATGGTTTAAACGTGTACGAGGAATATTAAAACCCCACATTAGTCGCATCGAAGCAAAAGTACGTACGATCTATTCCTCTCTGTTTAGGATACTAGAAGTGATAAAAGAATCATATATGTAAAATGGGGAATATGTTTCGGGTCCAGCTGACAAAGCTTGTAACAACATTGTGTTTGTTTCTAAGGCTCATCATTACAATTATATTGTAAACGATTTTGGGATTAATTACACTTCAGGTAATCGTACTCATACTCCAACTGCCCTTTCAAAAATGACATTCTTCAAACCCATCAGTTTTAGACATTATTAACAAGACACTGCAGTTCCATACAACTGAAATTATACACCTTCACATTCCAACACGATGTAGGAGTGAGAAACCCATTACAATAGATGCTGAATAGGATTTTTATGAATGAATAAACCTTGTTACGTCTTTATTCAAGTGTTTCTCGTCTTATTCATGACTATATAACTCATAAAATTGGCAGGCATTTATCAAGGATATTCCTGCATTGTTATCATATTACGAAGTAACCAAAATGAGTAATATAGTTTTAGTATATTTTAATGAAGACGAAACACGCAGATTCTCCGTTCATCTTTCGCTGTCATTCGTCAGATCAGGAATCAGTAGTGGTCTTCTTCCTTTGGTGGCAATTCCTGTAAATTAACGAAATATTAGATAAATTTCTGAATAATACTGGCAACACTATGAAGCTGTGATTTATAATTCCTCCTTACTATTTCTTAAATCACAACAATATTGACATACAAAGTAAACATCACCTCAATCTTCGTAAACGATGACAATACTGACAATGCAAAACAAACAATACCTTGATATTTACAAGGCATGTCATTCCTGGTATACAACAAAAACAAGACAAACGGTCTTTGTACACCATAACAGTGATGGTATGCAAATAAACAAGACATTGGTCTTTTGAAATCTCTTGCAATTATGATATGCAAATAAACAGGACAGTGGTCTTTTGAAATATTTAAGAATGATGATATATCAAATAGACAAGACACTGGTCTTTGAAATTAGTAGCAATGATGATACACAAAATAATCAACACTTTTGGACATTCTAAAATAAGTTCAAGGCTGATATGCAAAGGTACAATCCTCCTATATACAAAGTATACTAAACTGCATGACTTGTTTGATATCAAGTGTTAAATTGTTCTTTGAATACTGATTTCAATTATTGGCTATATTAAGTTCTAAAGCTTCATAGTTATTTCAGATTTCAAACATTTCGGTTGAGCATCACTTAAGAGACATTATTTGTCGAAATGCGCATCTGGTGCATCAAAATTGGTACCGTATAAGCTTTACATTGATCCTTTGTATAGGAATGATGATACACAAAATAAACAAAACTTTTAGACATCCCAAAAATAATTACACCGCTGATATACAAGAGTGCAATGCTCCCCTATACAAAGTAGAGTGAACTACATGACTTCTTTGATTTCAATTGAAGCATCGACCCCCCCCCCCCCCCCCCACCGCCCCCACGATTAAAAATTTTGATTTTGATTTATGAACAATGTTTTGACAGCTACGAAGTCTTCCTTTCCCACTGTCCTCTCCCACTTTGAAAAACGATGGTACGTATCTGATCTTATTTATTTAAACATATTTCTTGATTTGTCTTTTTTTTTTCTAGGTGTTTGTTATTTTACGGATTACCTTTGAACGTCTTGGTATTAACTGTAACATAACTTGGACATAAAAAAAACCCATTAAACTCAATGGTAACACTCCCTCCCTTTCAAAACCCACAATTTCACGAAATGCACATTTTTGAATGTTTTCCATAACACTGAAGAAACAAATCCTACATCATAGATATAATACAACCGTTAAAAACTAAACATAACAAAGAATCAGGAACTGTCAGATTTATTTTACACTATTTGTTAAAGCTATTTATGTGAAGCTCAGGACCGCAATGATAAGCATGCCCTTGCTTTCAGGTGTAGAGGAACTACAAATAGGTAGGAAAATAACCTAAAATAATAACATTGGCAGAGAATAAACTTGACTCACAAGCGTAGATCTTCCATTCCTGACTTTAAGTTGTCCAATATCGGTATTTTGAGCAACAGCTGGTTTATCCATAAGTTCACGAACTGTGATCATCTTTTCACCCGGTCTCCAGAAATTGTAGAGGTAATCAGCAGCCGTGGGTGCACATTCGAAGGTGTTGAATAGAACACCATACACGATGATAAGGGACAGTAACACCTAGTGAAATATTGAAGTACCGACATTAATTCACGAATGAAAAATTAAGATGGATTAAAATACTAGAACTCAAAAATGTGTATCTAATATTTTTATGAAAGGTGAATATAAGAAACAGTGATCAATATCATAACTCCTATAACCAATTGGCGGATCGCCGATTTTCGTGTAAGCCCCGCCCACCATGACGACGGTAACTAGCCCGACATTAAACGCATAAACAACATGGCGCGGATCATGTCGTTAAAGGACATACCAGACGATTTTTCCGCATCATACATGTTACATACACCGTCCCTTCGGCAAAAAGAACGGGCTGTCGCGTTTATGAAGGATTCCTATGTTAAATCAGTCAAATTATATACACAAGGACGCGAAAATATGCTAATAAAAGCCGAAGTATATCGGAGTCAGAGGAAAACGGAGGACCCACACAAGATCAACATTGATGTCAACTTTGATGGGAAGAAATTAGACGATGCACATTGCAGTTGCAAAGCTGGGTGTGTATACGGTTATTTTGAGTTATTGAAATAGTTTTTACTTGTTTATAATTTGAATTTTACGTTTTTGTTTATTTAAATTATTGTTCTTGAAGCGTATACATCTACGTACATGCGTGCATCAGCCTCAGGTATAAATAGAGGTAAACAACCTCACTCGGAAAAGTTTTTTCATATTTCATATACGTTGCTCAGTGTTATTCTTATTCTTTTTTTCAAATTTCATTTGTTGTATTTTTGTTCCTTTTAGTAACTCGGTGCATTTTACCAATGTTTGTGTTTCCAGTTACTTGCTAACTAAAGGGTGCACATACCAGGTCAGTGTAACTATGATTCAGTATCTTTACCAAATACAGGTACACACCTTTCCCAAAAGCCTTTTAGATAATTATACTGCACATATACATGTAAAATAATTTTGTATTGTGGTACATGTAGTATTATAATGCTATTGTTAATTTGATAAATGTATATTATGCAAATTTGGTGTGTGGAGATTGGTTTCTATTTTTTCATGTTGTGTACATATTACAGGGAGTCAGGTCAATGTGCACATGTCTTAGCTGTTATCATGAATCTGGAGCAGTGGAAGATTTCTGGTTTTGTTGAAATTCCCTCAATGCTGTCATCAACTTCCCTACCCCAACAGTGGGATAAGCCAAGAGGTGACAAGATTCAACCAGAACCAGTGTCCCAGATGATCATTTCCAACCCATCAAACCTAAACAGAAAAAGAAAGCCAATTGTGGCTTCCTTTGTTGACACACGGTAAAAAAAAAGTGTACATCTTTCAATCAATGTTTTCTCTTAATTTTTTTTCTAATTGTTTTGCATGACTGATTGTCATTCTACATTTCACTCACATGGAGACAGTCTTTAAATTATGTTTTGGCCAAATTAAGGCTTTTCAGTAGAAAAGACTCACTTAATTGTAAAGCACCTACAAGGACACCAGGGGTATGTTTTACAAAAGAACTTCAGACTTACGACAACATTTTCAACTTTATCATAAATCATTTACTCCGAATGCAAAATTTTTTAAAAGAAAATATTGAAAATTTAGCCTTAGAAAAGTTTTAATTCATTCATTTAAAGTAATAACTGTATAATACAATTCAGGACTTGCCACAAGTTGTTTTGTAAAACGGGCCCCTGACCTCTAACAAGTTTTCACAGGTATAATAATTAGGTCTCAGCCAAAAGACTCCAAACTACAAAGCTGCCAAGTCACGCCCAAGTGTTTGGCACTGAACACTTGCTACAACATAAAGTTCTTTTAAATGGTCATTCAAAATTATTTTCAACAATTTTCAGGAAAACTGAAATCAGTGAAATGGATATGGAAATCCTGAAAAAGTTTAAACAAGCCCCGATTTCCTATCTGGTATCCACAGCAGCAGGATCAACTGTTGACACTCCATTCGGTGCTCATTACATAGGATCTCCTCTCAGCTATCATGTAAGTTACAAACTTTATTCAGACAAAATATATGAATCAAACTTTATTCAGACAAAATATATGAATTAAACTTTTTAAGGAGGTACTCTACAGTATCACAATGACTGACTTCCTTTTAAAACATGGAATGAAATATAAATATCAGCAATATTTGTCTTTTCATTTCAAAAATCATCGTCTAGCTGAGTAGCTTAGCATATCGACCGTTGAACTGTAGATCAAGGGTTCGAGTCCTGCAGAGGTTTTAAATTTTTGTTGTTGGTCAGATTGCTTTATACTAAAACTGCATATTGTGACTAAATGAAGTAAATTTTAAAGTTTTCAATTTCAAAATATTGTTGCAAATATCCTCACTTTTCATCCATATCAAATTTCTTTGGTGTAGCATTATACAGTAAATATCAATGATTATTACATTTTCCACATGCAATCGATTCGTTTAAAAAAATCCATTTGTAGGAAAACCTCGTTGATATTATGAAAATTTACAACAAAACACATTTAGTGAATGAAGTTTAGCAGTTTTCTTTATCTTGAATTAAATATGGCATAAAATTGGTCAATATACAACAAGTTAACCATATCTGATCAACAATACTAAAAAGAGAAAGACTAATTTTGCCCGACAGTATTTTAAACTGTTTTATACGAGCAATAGCCCGTTCAACATGCACACGATGTTTGGTTATTTTGACAGTTTCTGTTACCTCTGAAGCTTTCATCTGTGTTGCACATGACGCAAAAGGTGGAATGTTTAGTCGAAGACCAATAGCTTCGATTTCCTTTTCAATATTAAACCCTTTGTCCACCATAACTCCATCACCATTTTGTAATTTCCCACATTGTTTAAGGTCTGACAATACTTTAAGGAAGCCACTCTCCTTTGTAATAACTTTATCAGATACTGATCCAGAGAATAACATGGAAGAAAATATTACAGACCCCCTTGGATCTATGCCCACAAGTCCTTTCAAAGTTGTGCATGACTTATAGTCAGAATAACATTGACTCTGTCGATTGAGAGAACTGGGCTTTTGTACTTTTAACTCCGTACAGTCAATAATGACGAAAGTGTCTAGAAAATCTTTTTTATAATTTTCAGGCATGTTTTCGATTATTACTTCACAATGAGGCCATATATCTACACTACCTAGTCTAAAAACATGAAATTAATCCAGTGGGTGAATATTGCACTGCAGTCTTGCACAGATATATCAAACAAATATGAAATATGTTTAAAGTCAAAGTTTTGTCTCAGTTTTATCAAAACAAGCAAGAGCTGATCCTTTGTTGACAACGATTTTGCACCTTTAAGAGTTTTACTCCATATAATAGGATCTTCTTCTGTTGGTACTAAAAATGAGTATAAAACATTGCACCGGTCTTTAGAAAACCCTGTATAATACTGATAATCAGTGTCCTTCAGTTTTTTATATCCAAATCGTCCTGAATCTTGTTGTTGCAGCTCAAAATTAATTCGGAGCAGTTTTTCTTTCTCTTCAGTTAATGCAGTATTGTCAGCAATAATGGCCAGTATTTCAAGTGGATTACAACCTGAAATATATTTAGAAAATTTAATATTTTTTTTTTTTTAGTATTCATGGGTAGTACAATAATGTAAAACATATATGATAAAAATAATCGTGAATGGTTTTTCATTAGACATGATTTATAAATTATATACAACTCAACATGGATCCCGATAGAAAACACACTTTTCCCATGAAAGTCAAATCCGATCACAACTCATTGGAGATCCTAAACATAACCCTCAACATTATATGTCATGTCTATCATTACAATGTATTTATTATCGCAATGTATTTATTATCGCATAATTTCAGGCACCATTGATTTTACCTATTACAAAACCCCGTGCAGCAGAAAACTGTGGAAGTACTGTTCCCAAAAGCCCTTCATACCTGCGTTGACCTTGAATGCATTCAAAACCTTACACATGAATGGACTGAGCTGAATTTGACACAGAGTGATGCAATTAATTTGGAAAAATCAACAAGATCTCAGAGTCTGAACCAAATATGGCATACAGAACGAAGTAAGAGAATAACGGCATCCAATTTCGGACTAATCATAAGAAGAAAAAAAGACGTAAACCAGAAATTTTTAAAGAACACATTTCAAAAGAATGATTTCACATCTTCTGCTACATCATATGGTAAAGTGAATGAACACATTGCCAAGCAAATGTACATTAAGAAAACCGGACACCACCTTCATGATATAGGATTGATTGTAAACACAGAACTACCATTTCTAGGTGCTACTCCTGATGGCATAGTGTGTGATAAGTCTGAAAGTGGCTTGATTGAAATTAAATGCCCTTACTCTGTCAGAGACAAGACCACCAGTGAAGCATGTGAAACAAGAAATGATTTCTTCCTCCAAAGAAATGGCGACACTTTCAGCTTAAAACATGAGCATTCCCACTGGTATCAAGTCCAAGGACAGCTTCTAGTTACTGGAGCTCCATTTTGTGACTTCATTACATATACCAAACAAGACTTATATGTAGAAAGAGTTTATCCAAACAAGTCTACTATGGATGTGTTAGTTCAGAAACTAGCTAAGTTTTATGTCCAACATTTTAAGCCATTTATCCACAAATGTGATTCTGATCTACATGTATAATGTTGATTTACCACACCAACTATGAAAACAAGAATGTGTTTGTACCTGACATAATATGCCCCCTCCCCTCATAACAACAAGGACACAATAAACACTGACTCAGTGTGACAGAAAGATTTGTTTACAGGTCATTAATATCTTTGTATGGTAGATATATGTAGAGAGTCTTGGAGATAAAATTCTGTTTGCTGTCATACACTTAAATTTGTATATAAATGTACTAGATAATTCAAATTCAGTTGAGTAAAGTTCTCTTTACATTTTCAGTGAAGTATTTACTTTTTTTTAATTTTGGTGCATAGATCTCATGTCATTTGCAAATACTGCTCCTTGATACTAATTTTCAATCATAGAACATAATTACCAGGAATAATTGGGTTAACATTTTCTGTTGCTGATGCTTGAGAACTTGTAGTTGCAGTCGTTGAAACATGTTGGATTTCAAATGATGCCTTTAACACATCACTGCCAGCTTCATTGTGCTGATTCCGTTGATATGGATTACAAAGAAACATTTTGCTTACAAATATTTTTTTAAAGATGATTTTTTTGTCAGACTGGATAAAGGTTTTGCTTAAATATAGTACACTGTACATGCATTGTCATTTTTTTTATGTGAGAATATTTACTTCAAAATGCTTTATCTTGCAGATGTATCATGCAATACTATATATATATAGTTATAATTCAGGGTGTCAAGTCCCTATTTATTCCTATAAACTCAAAGGTTCTTATATATACCCTACCAGTCATTATAAAAATTCCTATAAAGCCCTATATATCCAAAAAAAAAAAATGACAGTCCTATTTTCAAAAATGATAAAAAAAGAAGAAGAAAGAAACAAAAAAGAGAGAGCTGATCTAGATTGATATTTAGTTAGATTGTTATGAAGAGAATAACTATGATCATTGTATAAGAACTGTCTGTTGGATGGAAAACTGTCCACATCTGAAAGGATTTTGTCTTTCTTTATGTTTAATATTATTTCTTCTCCAGAAACATACTATGCAGAAACAATAAACTTTTATACAAATTCTTTAACAAAAACCCTATTTATTCCTATAAATCTGCTGTAAAATCCCTATATTTGCCCTATAAACTGCAAATTGTTTTGCTTATAAATTAATAATCCCATATTTTTTAGACCCAAAGTGGCTTAAATTGACACCCTGTTGTATGTACATGCACTACAACTTACATAACAGTACTAGTGTCCATCAAAATCTGTCGCTTAGATGTAGTTCTCGTTTCTGAACTTGACCCTCTTTTGGTGGGTGGTTTCCGAGCTGGTGTCAATGCATCATAACTGACTGCAGACACTGGATCAGGATGAATCTCAGATGGCTGGCCATTGACAAAATGCTGATAATTGAAAAAAGGAACACATTAAAAAACATCCAATTTATCTTTTAAATATTGTAACAATTAAATCATCCAATTTTATAAAAATAAAAATGATGACTAAACAATATGATGAAATCAAGAAAGCAGTGAGACATTATACATTAAATAAAGGGTATGTACATATGTAGCAGGGTTGGGCGGTTAAAACCGCCCCCGGTTTTAACCGTCCCGATCAATACTCCCTAAGTGGTCAATACTGGTCAATTGAGATTTAAACTGTCCATTTTCCTATTTTTGTACATTTTTTGCAAAGATAAATTAAGTCTTTTCATTATAATATATGGATCAATTGGTTATCAATAATTTTCATTAGATAATTAGATGTAATTGCATAAGTTTAATATATTTGGTTTGCTGAAACTGTGATCATAATATCTTCAGAACTATAAAACAGGGTCACATATAGCATAACTAGACAATAGGAGACAGACCTGCTTATACATGTACCTGGACAGATTAAGAATAACAGGTAGCTGGACATTAAATAAACACAGTGATTTAATATGAATTGGGTGACAGGTGCTCTAGATAAACAATGTGTTGCAATGTACAGAGCAGGAGATGTACCAGAGCACAGGAAACAAAGTTGACAGGTGTTAATTAGCATACTCTGGGACCAGAGAGGACCAGTGTACATGTTATTGTTATGAAAACATCACCAACACCCCCCCCCCTCAAATGTTTATTTAACAGTTAAATGAAGATTTGAAACAATAGGTAGTTCTTGATAAACTAAAGAATTTGAACAGAAATAGATAACACTTCCCCCATCATACTATCCTAATCTAACAGAGTCATTTACATTATTTATTTAATATTATGACTTGCAAGTATATTATAAACTGATAGTGCATGTTATGAATTACTGAAACATTTAAAATAACCAACAACACAGACTATAATGACCAAAGAATTTTCAATCAACCAGTATTGACCATTATTGACCGGTTTTAACCAGTATTGACCACCAGCCCGGTCAATACTCATGTTGACCACTTTTTTGCCAACCCTGATATGTAGTGCAATTTGCTAAAACAGAATTGTGGTTGGCATCATTGTAGAATATGTATACATGTTTCAGTATCCGTGTTATATGATTATAGAATACCTTAATCTACTGTCACAGTGATTGTGTACATGTACAGTACTTAAGTCTTAAAGGGACTGATTCAAGATTTTCCTCATAATTTTATTTTTCACTTAAGTTTTAGTGATCAAATTCAACTGTCTAATATGTTTAAAAGGTTTCACAAAAAATTCAGGTTATACATGACAGAAGCTTAAAATAAAAACAAAATGAACACCAATATAATGGTTATTTTGCCAAAATTTTGATCCCCCTGTTAAAATCCTGGATCCTTCCATGCTATATTTAGTCATCAGATCAGGTCGTATTTAACTGCATGAGTTTGCATAAATATGTATAACATAATCACTAATATTTTGATATCCCTACCTATTCATTTGCAGTTCATATTACCTAGCACTTTACATGAAACTGTGCATGACAAAAAACTTGTATTTACACGAGTCATCATGCACTGATGATGCAGTCGACCTGCACGGGCACCAGATCTGCAGCTAGGCCTATGTCCCCTTTGTACTTTCTATTTACGAGTTTAATAATATTTTAATGATCGTTACAAGTATCGGTGAGCACATTACCTTTGAACACACGTATAAATGTTTCGCTTTCCCTCTTTCTTTGAGTATATCTTCATTTAACTGATAATGGGGACGACCACACAAGCGTATCCACCTCTTAGCTTTTTCCAAGTTTCTTCCAGGTTTTGGAAAAGGAATGAACACTATCCCTCCTTGAAGCCGATCTGGGTATCTGCTATCAGTGTTACAAGTGCCCCAACAGCAACGTTTCACCATAATTGCGTTGTCATAAACCAATGTAAACAATCCGATAAAATGTCGAATTTTCGCTTGTTGTCGGGCAAAATGGCGGCGCGTCCTTAGCTTCAGAAAGCGCGTGTAAATGGAGCTCTCTGATTGGCTAATGTTCCCGTCACTCAAAAATTCGGCGATCCGCCAATACAAAATAGAGAGTTGGGCAAACACGGACCTCTGGATATACCAAAGGTGGGATCAGGTGCCTAGGAGGATTAATATCCATATGTCTATTTATCCATCTGTCAATATATTTGTGATAAAATTTTCATATCTATGAACAGAAATGGTAATTTTCATAACATTGAAAATATTCTGGGATCAATCGCTGCATTTCTACATTTTTGGTTGTTGTTTTTTTTACGTTCTCAACAGCATTAACTCTATTTCATTGTTCCGCAATACGTGTCTTGTGTTGTTAAAAGAGATAACGTGCATAATTGTTCTTACCATTTTCAATACGATCTCAGTGGCACCTCGGATAGCAACGGACGTCACATACTATACCACTCACAAAATCGTTCATTATATACACAAATACTACGTCATCGGCGGAAGTAGGTGTGCCTTCGCTGAATCACCCCCCGCAATCAGGCCAAAGCACAGTTTGAAATTATCATAGTTTTAACACAACAGTTCTTTCCATTTGATGCTGTACTAGTTTATGTTTAACAAGTATAGGTATTCCAAATAGCGTATATGTGTGTAGACTGTAATTGCTGAATTAGTACTTCATGAAGGTTTCTTTTAAGTTCGGTCAATGTGAGTTGCTTACTACTCTTAGGCACCTTACACCTCACCAGGTGCATTCAGGAGTCTGTGTTTGTCTTATTCTCAACTTTGTGTGCCCTATAGGATGACAATTGTTCAATTTTTGGCACGTGTTAGAACTAAGAATTGTTTGCTGATTGGAACAACATTTATTCAGGTATGTATTCAGATTCTTTCAAAACCCTTACAGCCCATCCTGACTAGGTATACAGGGCTGTAAGAATTCCAACTCATTCACATACATTCACACCGACAGACATTCATTCTAAAGAAAGACTAGAAGTAAATAAAGTAGAATAATTGGACAATGTACTATGGCTGAGTTTATGAATAGCATGCTGTAAGACTTAACAATCAGATACATGTTGTAATACCAACGTTCTTATTCAAAAATACTACTTTAACAAACTATAGCTTGAATATACGTGTACCTCACTTCTTAAGAAGAACAAATGATAACAAATAAATACAATACAAAAAGGTAAACAATTTACGGTACCAATTTTGATGCACCAAATGCGCATTTCGACAAATAATGTCTCTTCAGTGATGCGCAGTCGAAAAGTTTGAAATCCGAAATGACAATGAAGTTTTAGAGCTATTATAGAGAAAAACAGTATGTCAAAAAGTGATATTTCTTTTGTAACATAGTTTACGTTATTCAATTCCATTTCTTTTCAAACTGATCTATACGTGTTTGTCTTGCAATTTGTTTTTCTACTTTGTATACATTTATCCGAATGAATGAAACTTTATTCAATGACAATCAATATCCTTTACATTTGGTTAAGTATGTATAATGTTTCAAATGGTAATTTCCAAAGCTTGCCGTTTCAATTTCTAAACATCCAAGAATAAAAAAAAATATCCTATCAGTTATCATATTAGAGGAAAGCGTTTCATTAAACCAAAATGTATATTTCTTTGCAAAAAATGACTTTTCACAATCATATATAGTGTTCCAATGATTTTCGCTCTTGTAAACAAAAATTACATAGGTCGTTCTCTGATTTCTCAATCATTTAAAAGGATATTTATGGTTAGAATTCTATAATTTACTCGATATTGAAACAATTGTATTTTATCATCTTTTGAATTCTTCTCCATACTTCATTTGAGGATTTCTACAGCCCAGTAGCTAAGTACTTCGTTACTAGCTTGAAAATACGGATGTATATTTAATTGCTGTTATAAAATTTAGAAATTCATTTCAAAATTAAGGATTATCTCCCTCACGTATAGCTCTTATTCTTGAACGAATTTGACTCCACTTTATTTGACACACTGTTTTTGCCTATAATAGCTCTAAAACGTCATAGTTATTTCGGATTTCAAACATTTCGGTTGAGCATCACTGAAGAGACATTATTTGTCGAAATGCGCATCTGGTGCATCAAAACTGGTAGCGTATAAGTTTTACATTATGACCCCTGGGTTGAGACCTCTGCTGGTGGATTGTTAGTCCCCGAGGGTCTCTACAGCCCAGTAGCTAAGTATTGCGTTACTAGCTTGAAAATACGGATGTATATTTAATTGCTGAGATAAAATTTAGAGATTCATTTCGAAATTAAAGATTATCTCCCTCATGCCTAGCTCTTATCCTTCGACGAATATGCCTCCAATTTTGGCACTATAGTTTTCCTTTCAGCTCCTACAAGTTTATTGATATTTCGTTTTTCCAAACTTTCGGTTTGAGCATCACTGAAGAGACATTATTTGTCGAAATGCGCATCTAATGCATCAAAATTGGTACCGTATTAGTTTTACATATAATATCATACATTGTTTTGAATTTACCATAAGTCATTTTATTCCCTTTTTTACAAAACCTGATATTCAAGTTTTCTACCTTCCAAAAATTGATGATATCGTGTCATTTTCTATCGTCTTCCTGTTGGCATACCAAAAGTATTCATCATATCTCACAGCCATACAAAGCAATATCTTTAACCAAATAGTAAAAGAGATGTAAACTGTTTTAATGGGTAGATCTAAAAATGTGATGTTTAAATAAAGTTTGATTGAGGTAATAACAGCCTTTTTGCATCAATTAGATTTTGCTTCGTTGAATGAACTACAGGAGGAGTGTGTTCCACCTAGATATTTCTACTTGTTAGCACATTCAATAATGTATTGTCAACATGACTTTCCCGTTAATCAGGTGACCGCTAGTATAAAAAATGACTACTTTTTTGAAATATTTATTAATTTCTAAATACAAACATTACTATACTTTCCAAGTAAATTTAGTTGTTTTGTACTCCCTTCTTTATATACCGTCTTCTTTCACTGGAAAAAAATTGGAAAGACTGGAGCTGCAGCTGTCGTAATTAATTTCCATTCTGTTCAAGGTCCACCTGAATTTGTGTAGCGTTAAATGCGTATGTCATTTTAAATATTCAGTCCTGAGATCAAGCACATGGTAGATCTACAGTGTTCATTTTTAAAACAAATAAGTCATTTCTAAATATTTACAACGAGTGCTCTGTCATGTCACCTTTTTAAATTATTGAATCACTTTGCTGGTGGTTAGTTGGGAGTTTGCTAGAAGGTCATAATCTTTACGTGCATTGAAAAAGTACCTTAGGTGTAATATACCGATGTATGTTGATTAAATTCCTCTCAATAATTACTCAAAAGAAAAGGAAACCATTTATCAGTGCTTGAGATGTAACTTACAAGAAACAAAATAGCCCCATTACATATTAGCAGGTGTAAAGGATGAATGATGATAGTCAGTTTGTACGTGTTGTCTTCTATATCTCTAAAAACACCATCAGTTTTCCAGTAAACCATTGACAACAAACGTTCATACAGCTACCTACTGTAGAAATGCAAAAGACTGGTTACTTTGGAATAGAATTCCTTTTCCTTTAGCAATATACATAACATAATTTTTAAAGTACAATGTATAACGAACTATGATCCTTTTTGTTAAAGGAATATGGCCAAAAACTTTAACATATCTGTCTTGTTTTGTCATCAATCAGTAGTTGCAAAGTGCTTGGCCCTGGGCACAGTAAGGGTTTTTAATTTTGTTTTTACTGCCCCCTTCTGGATCTCCTACTGTTATCCGAAAAATATTTTCATTTCAGTCATACGAGACTTAATTAAATAACCTGCCTCATCATGCACAAATCCAGGTTTTTCATCTGGGGTAAGGCGATGCTGTGACTTACACCAGGGGTCCAAAATTTAGCATTTAATTGTTATTGTGTGGCACTGGACTTCAATCCAGTCTTATGTGTGCATGTTTTCCAATCAAACCTATTTCTTTTACAAACTTTTTTTTCTCAAACAGCTCTGCATGGAGGTAGTTTAACAAAAACACAGATATATCAAAACCACGTGCATAGTCAATTTCTTTTTTAAGTCTTTGTTTATCCATATCATGATGTTGTTATTTACGCCAGGGGTCCAAACCTTCTTAATTTTTCAAATAGCTCTGTCTGAAGGTAGTTTCAGAAAATCAAAAATACATCATAACCAGCTGTTGTACGCAATTAATTTTTTTAAAACAGCTTTGTTTACCTATATGATGTTAAACTTTAAACAGCAATGTAAATTTTATTCTAATCAATACAATGAAAACTTCCTAGTGAATGAGACAGTTGGTATCATACACGTTTCAAATCCAGTATATATACAATGTACTATTTTTGAATCAAAATAAAATTTCTATTTCCATAACCAATTTCTTATTCATCATTCACCAGTTCAGCTCCAATGAAAGTTTATCGTTTAAGAGAGAAATACATATAAGAGAAATACCACATCAAAACATAATAATGCATTAATTTCCATCATTGTAAAAATGTCGACCAGAATGAATTTTATTAGGGTTTACTGGAGGATATTGATAGTGGTAAGCATGACTGAATGAATTGTGCATGTAATTACACTCAACACCCAAATTACACAATCCACATATTCATGGTGAGTTTTATTTGGTACGTTTTGGCCCACACCCCTCCTCAAAATGAGTGGAAATATAGTTTAAAATTCAAACTTAAGTCATATTCCACAGTCACAATTTTCATTTCAAGTGATGGTCAATTGAGTATTTTGCCCTACTGTATCCATTGTCTGTGGATGAACTACAATGAAGCGCATCCAAACATAATTTCCTACTTTCAAAGTATGTGGTATAAGTGGATAATTTATTCATTTACAGTGACATGCACCTTTTCAGACATTAAATAAAGAGGCAGTTTAGAATTTATAATAATGCACGGCAGGCGAATAACGGTTCTTCAACAGAGTATGATCTTCAAGTCTAAGAGCTTAGAGATGAAGACCCCTAAATATTAGAAACTGAAGCTAAACAGTTATTTTTTTATTATCAAGCGCCATATGAACTTATGTTCATTTTATTTATGATTACTCGTATTAAAATATATCTGACACTGTAATGGTAATCCTGTTCTAATGATATAAATAACCACAATTGTAGTTCATTTAGAAGTAAGGAATCTTTTAAAACCGTGGTAGCCGTTTCATCATTGATGTCGTTTATTATACTGATATATGTACACGGTTTTTCATAACCATCTGGTGTTCCTCATCTGTCCACAAATACAAGTAAGTAATTTATATATTTATAGTGACGTGTAACTTTTCGGACAATTTGTAAACAAAACAAACTAAGAAAATCACCATGTCAACCAGACATATATTCCACTTTGAACACAGAACTTAATACAATACATAAAGCAGTATACTGTAGGAAGCATTTCCGAAATGTCAGCATGCCCCCATTAATATCTTAACGTCTAATCTCCACGAATGTCATCACATCCCCATTAATATCTTAACGTCTAATGTCCACAAATGTTAGCATGTCCCCATTAATATCTTAACGTCTAATGTCCACAAATGTCAGTATGTCCCCATTAATATCTTAACGTCTAATGTTCACAAATGTCAGTATGTCCCCATTAATATCTTAACGTCTAATGTTCACAAATGTCAGTATGTCCCCATTAATATCTTAACGTCTAATGTCCACAAATGTCAGCATATCCCAATTAATATCTTAACGTCTAATGTCCACAAATGTCAGCATATCCCCATTAATATCTTAACGTCTAATGTCCACAAATGTCAGCATGTCCCCATTAATATCTTAACGTCTAATGTCCACAAATGTCAGTATGCCCCCATTAATATCTTAACGTCTAATGTCCACAAATGTCAGCATGTCCCCATTAATATCTTAACGTCTAATGTCCACAAATGTCAGCATATCCCCATTAATATCTTAACGTCTAATGTCCACAAATGTCAGCATGTCCCCATTAATATCTTAACGTCTAATGTCCACAAATGTCAGCATATCCCCATTAATATCTTAACGTCTAATGTCTACAAATGTCAGCATATTCCCATTAATATCTTAATCTCTAATGTCCACAAATGTCAGCATATCCCCATTAATATCTTAATCTCTAATGTCCACAAATGTCAGCATGTCCCCATTAATATCTTAACGTCTAATGTCCACAAATGTCAGCATATCCCCATTAATATCTTAACGTCTAATGTCCACAAATGTCAGTATGTCCCCATTAACATCTTAACGTCTAATGTCCACAAATGTCAGCATATCCCCATTAACATCTTAACATCTAATGTCCACAAATGACTAAGACTTGTGAAGTTAACAAAAATTATAGACATACTAAATGAAGTTTCCTTAGGGAACGATTACATTTCCGTAGCACTGAAAGCATGTCGCAGTCACAAACCTTTGATATAATAATATACACACTCTTTCACATTAATAGCCCATCGCTATTCTTTGATCAGGTATTATTAGACAGAGTCCGAGCCTTTATGTGGAGTTTTGTTTATTACAATGCAAGATGGAACATCTCATTAAAATATTTCATTGAAGTCTGCAATAAACTGTAATTTTGAAATGAAAATAATGATTTGGAATATTTGAAGTGTATGCATTTAAATTATTTTCATTTGCTTATACATTAAATCATCCTCTTGCATCTCCAACTGTTTGGGGGAAAATACCCTCCAGATGTATGTACATATGTCAATCCAACTTATCTTGATTAATGAAAATTTTAAATCTACAATGTGATAGCCTATGGGTACACAGCACAAGTCTCGAAACTTGACACTAAAAGGGCATGTGAACCTATTTCTAATAGTGGTATTTCACTTTGCAAAACAAATATGGATATGAATGAAAGTTTAATTGTAATGTGTATGATAATTTGCATTGATATGAAGTTAAGTCGTGATAGTGTTCCTCGCGTGCCCAACAAGTCTAACATTCACAATTCCTTGGTTTTTGTTTTATTTCCTTGGGTCTTATTTTAGTACTTTACATATCCGCTGATATAGGATGAATTCTTCGTTTTGATTTGTAAGAAACTCAACGTTATTTATTTTCTTTCAAATAAAAACCTTCAGAATATAGTATATGGAATATAGGTTATGATTTCTTAATTATACTTCTTTGGGAAATCAGTGTATATAGTTATGCTACACGTAATGATAAATATGTGGCGCTATTTGAATACACTTGACGGATAGATTTGTAATGTAATTGTAGATCAAATATTAAACTAAAACATAATCTCGTGTAGATTTATTCAAAGTTTACATTCATCACTAGATATGTTTTACTTATTACAATAATCAAAAACGAAGATAACAAACAGTGGACAATCTCACAGCACCTGACCCCACCTGAGTGGTCAATATCATAGCACCTGGTGTGTCCGGGGGCAAGTGTTTGCCCATCTCTCTATCTTGTATTGCTTATAGGAGTCATGGGATTAATCACTCTTCGTTATCTACACTTTTCCTAAACTAAATGCAAAATAGAGAGTTGGGTAATCGTAGACACCTGGATATACCACACGTTGGATAAGGTGCCTAGGAGGAGTAAGCATCCGCTGTACACCGCTCACATCCACCGTGAGCCCCACATGGTAATCAGACAATAATCTTGTGCAATACATGTATATTTCCAGTGTTATTCGTTGCAGTAAGAGGTGAGTTTTCTACGGTGATCAGTTTGAGTCTTGGGAATTCAAAAGTGATTGGCACAGCGTCTAATTTTACACTGAATCGGTTAGTATCCACATTGTTTGACTACCGTCGGATGGACTGGAAACATGGTCAACTGTGAAATGTTTCGCACATAACTCTGAAATGATTCAAATCCATCACGTCGGAGGTATTGTACTCATATTTTTTCCTAAACTTGGGATCCCTTTGGAAAAGGTACATGACAAATCCCTTAAGTGACCTAATATTACAAATAAATGCCGCATACTATAGCATCTTTCAAAGCAATACATTAAATGTAAAAACTTATAACTTATAAATTTTATTCAAACTCACGGTGAGTCTCTCTGATATTACCAGCAAGAAAGATAAACCGCTGCGGCTTAAGGATCATTTTTGTGATTGAGTATATCTGATCAGCTGCATTGACGGTGAAAATAAATAGTGAATCAACCTTGATTAATATATTCCCATACATAATTCATAGTGAATGACAAATATCTGATTCCAGTTATATTAATCTGGCAACAATGAAAATAATGATGAATAAAAATCTTTATTTTTAAAGTCGGACATAGTGTATAAACAACAATGAACATTAGCCATATATAAAGAAAACTGTAGTACCCGTAGTGAACCCACTTGTCCCAGCGAGCGACCATCATACCCTTCAATATATTCGATCACTGCCGATCACGTTTTCCAGCGAGCGACCATGATATCCTCTCATGTATAGAACCACTGCTGATCACAGGGATCTGTCGCGGGTTGCAGCGGTAAGAAATGAGTTAGTTAACCACTACTGTACCTGGACAAAATATCTAAATCCAGTATCTTATGTTACATTTATACACACATTGACAGTGGATACAATAAAATGTAATTCGCTATTACACTCATACAGCGTCTGTTGTTTTATAAACTGTGTCATGGACATAACAATATAAATCTAGCAAAAAATATAAATGCTCAAAACTTTGAATGTCATTCATTTCAGCATATCTTGAATAATTATGTCATTTCAACAATATATTACCTCCTTTCTTGAACGTTGCTGAGGATGATATTTTGTTATGAATTCGATTATTGTTACGGGCTACGGGTCAAAATAAAATCAGCAGAAATCAATTGCAAAACATTTTCAAAGACTTAACAATTTTTTACAATTATTAACAAAAATATAAACAAATGAAAAAATCACTGACTTGCAGTTGCTTTAACTGCTCACAAAACCAGTGTCTAATGCTGGTTTACGGAAATATAGAGTCTTTTCTAGGTCACATGTGTCAATCATGTACAATGTACTACACAACAAACATAAATCGCTTTTATTAAAACACTAAAACTACTTTCGGTTTAGTAAACTGTTGTTCACAATCCATACAGAACATATTTTGAAATTCTTTTGACAATTGTTTATAAAACGTGTTGTATATGTCAACATGTTTTGATGAAAAAAGCATATGGTTGGAACTTTCAAATTAATAAAAGAATTGGCTGTTAAAAACTAGAGGAGCTACTGCGCTAAAATTAAACTTTGATAAATATACAGCATAACCAGCCGTGAGACGTTTGGCCTACTGCCGTATTGAACAGACTTTTACGATGTTTGAAATCAAACCAACATTTTGTCGGTTTGGTAAACCATGTAAAAATTTCCGACGAGCTTGTAGGAGAATAACGGAAACAGCAGAGCGTGCGGTTGAACGAGACTAAATGGGCGCCGTCATTTTGTTCACCTATCGGTACCATCAGTTGTGTCCCTTTTAATTCGTATGAAGCCGCACAAGGAGTTCCGAGTAATTACTTCATTAGCTGCTTCAACAGTTATTCGAGTTTTGAATTTGATTGCTACAAAATACAATACTCTGTCGTGCAAATTTTAATTTAAACACTTAATTTGTTCAAAAGTGAATGTGTAATTGTTATTTCTACAGTTTTAAGCCAGTCCTGATATAGAAAACAGCCATACAACTAAATAGATGAATGAGTTCATGAGTTTCTATAAATAAAAATATGCATGTAAACCTTCATTGAAAAACACCTGTAAATAAAATAAATGAATGAAGAGTACAACAAACATTTCGTCATAAGCAGACACGTTTTCGCATGCCTTCCTTTGTATTTGTGTTGTTGATGCAATGTGAAGATAACGAACAGTGATCAATCTCATAACTCCTACAAGCAGTACAAAATAGATAGTTGGGCAAACACGGACCCCTGGACACACCAGAGGTGGGATCAGGTGCCTAGGAGGAGTAAGCATCCCCTGTTGACCGGTATCCTGATCAGGTAAACGGATGTCACAATGCAATGTTATATTCCTCACGTTTAATGAATGGGCGGATCAAATGCCTAAACTTATTATAAGATGTCATGTGCAATTTATTTTTAAGCCTCTGTTTATCTATACAATGATATTGTGACTACAAGGGGTCCAAACCTTCTTCATTTTTCAAATACCTCTGCCTGAAGCTAGTTTCAGAAAATCTTAAATACATCATAACCAGCTGTCCTACGCAATTTATTTTTTTAAAACAGCTTTCTTTACCTATATGATGATAAACTTTAGATAGCATGTACATTTTATTCTAAATCAATGCAATAAATAATGCTTATGCAAAATGAAAACTTCATATTACGTGAAACATTTGACATCAAACATCAATCATGTTTCCTATCCAATATATATACAATGTTCTATATATGAATCAAAGTATTATTTATATTTCGATAAACGACTTCTCATCATTCAAACTTCACCAGTTCACCCCAATGAAAGTTTAAGAGTGAAATACAAATATGGCAAATACCACATCAAAACATAACAAAGCGAGGATAAACGATTTCCATCATTGTCAGATTGTAGATCAGAATGACTTTTATAAGGGTTTTCTGGAGAATATTAATAGGAGTAAGCATGGATCAGCGATTGGACATGTACTTACACTCCAAACCCAAATTACACAATAGTATTTTGCCCTACTGGAACCATTGTCTGTCGATGAACTACAATGAAACACAACCCAACATAATTTCTCACTTTCAAAGTCTGTGATATAAGTAAATAATTTATTCGTTTACAGTGACATGTACCTTTTCAGACATTATGTATGTAGACAGTTTAAAACTTAGAATAATGCACGGCAGGCGAATAACGCTTCTTCAACAGAGTATGATCATGAAGTCTAAGAGCTTACAGATCAAGTCCCCTAGCCATCAGATACTGAAGGTAAATGGTTATTATTAATTATCAAGAACCATATCAACTTGTGTCTATTTTATCTATGATTACTCGTAATAAAATATCTCTGAAACTGTAATGGTAATCCTAGTGTCCTAATGATAGAAATAGCCACGATTGTAGTTCATTTAGGAGTAGGGAATCTTTGAAAACCATGGTAGCTGTTTCATCATGGATGTCATTTATTGTACTGATACACGGTTCTTCATAACCATCTGATGTTCCTTATCTGTCCACAAAGTCTACACTGGCCCTCTGTTAGTATTTCACGTACACGCTGACTTATTTTGAATTTGAAAAAAGCATAATTACCTACTTTCAGAGTTTGTAATATAAGTTTGTCATTTATATATTTATAGTAACGTGTACCTTTTCGGACCATTTTGTAAACAGACATATAAACTAATTAAATCACCAGGTGCATCAGGCCTCTATTTCACTTTGAAGACGGAACTTAATACAATACATAGATCAGTATACTGTAAAAAGCATTTCCGAAACGTCAGCATGTCCCCATTAATATCTTAACGTCTAATGTCCACAAATGACTAAGACTTGTACAGCTAACAAAATTCATAAACATACTAAATGAAGTTTTCTTGTGGGACTTGGTGATAAATTACTATTCTGTAGCACCGAAAGCATGTCGCAGTCACAAACCTTTGATATCTTAATGTACACACTCTTTCACATTAATAGCCCATCACTATGTCTTTGATCAGGTAATATCAGACAGAGATCTAGCCTTCATGTGGATTTTTTATTATTATAATGCAAAATTGCACATTTCAATAAAATAATGAATTTGAATATTTGAGGTATTTTCAATTACTCCTACATGAAATCATCATCTTGCACGTACACATGTTTGAAAAAAATACCACCAGATTTGTGTACATAGGTTAATTTATCTAATTTTGATAAATGAAATTTAGAGTTTACAATGTGATAACCTATGTATACACACCACAAGCCTTGAAACTTAACATTGAAAGGTCATATGAACAGCTTTCTAATAGTGGTATTTCTCTTTACAAAACAAATATGGGTGTGAATGAAAGTCAAATTGTAATTTGTATAATAAATTACATTGTTATGGAATTAAGTCGTAGACCTGTTCACAGAATGGATTTCTTACCTGCTTATCGCTCTTGATTATGTGTGCTTGTGACGTCGCAACAACGAATCGATGTAAAGAACGCAATGAAAATAGTGGAGCTGTACTCCGTTTCATTAAATGAAATATCTCATAATTTAATGAACACGAACAAATCACTGTTTTGTGACGAACTGGCTGATTTCAAGGAAGAGTCATGGGAAGTTAAATCAACCAGGAATAATGCACGACAGGCGAATAACGGCTCTTTAACAGATTATGATCTTGAAGTCTAAGAGCTTATAGATCAATACCCCTAGCTATCGCATACGCATCACGGTGTGTGTAACCGGTCGCAGGGGATGTTTACTCCTCCTTGGCACCTGATCCTACCTCTGGTAACTCTCTATTTTGTATTGTTTATTGGCCTGTTCAAAAACGTGAGTTATCTCTTTTTGCATATGACAACTTCCGGGTAGTTATGCAATCAGAATGCGCAATATTTTAAAGAGCATGGATGAATCAAACAGTTGATTTTTTTATGAGAGGTAAGGAAGGCAAATGAAAAGTAATGGAAACAAAAGTAACTTCTTAATCGAGGCAGGGGCTTGATTTTTTTTTAAAAAAGAAAGAGTATTTAAAATCGAATTGGTAATGGAACATTCACTTGTTTCTAAATGTCTCCAATAACGACCTGCATAATAATTTTATACTAAGTCTGAACAGAATTACTTATTTCCTAAAGAAGACGGCAACTCATCAAAAGTTAGCTTGGGTTTTTAAGAGGATCGACACGTGTATGGATATTGCATATCATGGTTACTCCCATGCATAAGTTAGGAATGCTTTCATTGTTTTATTAGGGTTAATGGTATTCCATCGCTACCTACCGACTCTTTCAAAAATAAACCAGATTGCAATGTTTGCGTAACTCTCTTCAACGTAACTGGACGTCTGCAAATCATATATTGTTGTTTTTTTCGACATCATAGACAGTTGCTTCTTCAACAAAAATGGAAAAAGGTAATATTCATATCTAGTGATCAGTCATCCAAAAACTTACTTTGTTAAACACCACTCTGATTTCACGCACAAGTACTCTAAAGGTGAAATAAAAACTAGGCTAGAGTTCCCCATTAACAATATCGTCTTGGTCTTTGGTGATCAGGTCTTCCAACAGTCTGTTGGAATTCCCATGGGCTTATTCGTAATACATGCTGATTACATATGTGCCATATCTTATATGTTTACAAATGTTTAGAATCGGGTCCCGTATTGATTTGTCCGAATCCCGAGCTCTAAGAGCACATGGCTGCCATTTAAGACGTTTCATCTTTGAATGTTCCCACGCCTATATTTTTATAGAAGTGCCACGATAGTAGCTACTTGTACTTGCCGTTCTGCAATTTTACTTTAGAATTAGCAGTTTTCCATTAGCTATCTTGTCTGCGTGCATTTCGTTTGGCTGTTTATACCGGAAGTGTCGCAGGGGCGATTCGGTTCAACGATTGGTTGCCTGATGTTACCAAGGGGTTCCTAAATGGTATAAAGATAAGACAATTCTAATCGTCTGGAACCACAACCCACCCAACCGAGATCGGACACTGACCTAAGCATTACTACAAGCAATTTATTTATACAACTCCCACGAAATTGGGAAAATGATGGACGAAAGGCAGAGCAGATAGGTAATTATATTTGATTAGTTATAATATTATTGCAGACGAACCACTGTGGAAGACCCATAATATTGTGGGAGGCCCATTCATGGGAGACCCAATGAGAATATCTATTGGTGTTAAGATTTCATTATAAGTACACTAGGATATTGCGGGATGTTATAATTGGAAATTAATATATATTTAGTCAAAGTTCAAGTAGCTGGTGGATTGAGTATTTTATAGCACAACATATTGTTGGGCATTGCAGGAGTGAGTGACATTTCAGTGAATTATGTGATTTTTATAATAATGCCCTTTTCCACCGTATTCTGCATAGTGTAAATAAATTTCGTTGATTGTATATTTTATCCTGACTTTATTATTCTTTTATGAAATAAGGTTGACATACAAGAGTGGAAAGCCAACATGTTTGCTCTCTCTCTCTCTCTCTCTCTCTCTCTCTCTCTCTCTCTCTCTCTCTCTCTCTCTCTCTCCACCCTCTCTCACTCTCTCTCTTTCTCTCTCTCTCTCAAGGGAGTGAAAGGCAACAGTTAGCTGACCTGTTTCTATATTCATGTGAAGCAGAAGTTATTTAAAAACTTCCACGTGAGAACAATAACTCTCTTCCTGTGGCCTTCAATTTCACGACGTAGAATCTATTAACAATAATAACTTTCATGCCTATGTCGATTCGATGCAAGGTGAAGATAACGAACAGTGATCAATCTCATAACTCCTATAAGCAATACAAAATAGATATTTGGACAAACACGGACCCCTGGACGCACCAGAGTGGGATCAGGTGCCTAGGAGGAGTAGATATCCCCTGTTCACCGGTCACACCCGCCGTGAGCCCTATATCTTGATCAGGTAAACGGAGTTATCCGCAGTCAAAATCAGTGTGCCAAGAACGGCTTAACAATCGCTATGAAACACGTCAGACAGCATTTGACCCAATGCGAGGTTGTATTGAAGATCTAGATCGTTATAACGACCATAGAATTTTCGAAATGCTGACTTCAATCGAGACAGTTGAAACCCCTGTACCATCAACTTGTTTGTCAGTAGTTAACCTCGATTCAAAACTGACTATACCCAGAACAAGCTCTTGCATATCAAATCAGTTGAGATATATAAACACCATATGCAGGTGATAATGGAATATTGCTACATAAATATGGGAAGTTGATGACGGAAAAGCTGAAATCATCCCGTTTGTCATACAGTTGAGTTGTCAATTTGCCGTCAAAGTCTACTTTCAATAAAATATTTAAGTATGAAGCAGAAGTGGACGACTCTGTTGTGTTCTTTATATCCCCGTGAGCTCAAAATAAAGGTGACAAACGAAGGAAGAGATGTCGTCAACATAAGCCACATTATTCGTCAGAGAAGAGCCCTGTCGTGTTTTGCAACTTATTACAAGTTCAAGTCTAAAACCTGTATCCCTTATAAGTCTACTTCTACTCTTGTATCCAAACGTGTTATTTATAAACAGATTTCGCAGTGCGAAACACAAACCACCTTTTACATAATCCATCCACGTGTTCTTGCTCTTCGCATTTTTTCAACAATAGTCCAGCTGGACATGCATTACTGGCGATGTTGATATAGTTGAAAATGGAGACCTGATATCACTCATTCTAAAAGATCCTAACTAATGGGAACCTCGGTCTTTCAATTGGCGACAGAACTTCATGTCGAAGATTTCGCCAGACGATTGACTAAATATGAAAATGGATAACTTAATCCATTGTCAGAATGGTTTAAACGTGTACGAGGAATATTAAAATCCCACATTAGTCGCATCAAAGCAAAAGTACGTACGATCTATTCCTCTCTGTTTAGGATACTAGAAGTGATAAAAGAATCAGATACGTAACATGGGAAGCATGTTTCGGCTCCAGCTGACAAAGCGTGTAACAACATTGTGTTTGTTTCTAAGGCTCATCATTACAACTATATTGTAAAAGATTTAGGGATTAATTACACTTCAGGTAATCGTACTCATACTCCAACTGCCCTTTCAAAAATGACATTTTTCAAACCCATCAGTTTTAGACATTATTAACAAGACACTGCAGTTCCATACGTAAATAGTAGAGTTTTACTCCCTGGACATCGCACTGGAATTTAGACTGAAAACCATTATATATTCTTTAGACGCATTGTTCGCAACACAGAGTTTGTCGAAAAAATAAATTGGGGCTACAAAAATTAAGATTTCAAATTTCACATTGAACTTTGGCATTCTCAGCTCTAAAGTACTAGTTACAAGAGAGCACAGTTTGAATAGAGAGAGGTAATGGGATATTTTTGTTAATGCAAGGTTAAGATAACGAACAGTGATCAATCTCAATAACTCCTATAAGCAATACAAAATTAGATAGTTGGACAAACACAGACCCCCTGGACACACCAGAGGTGGGATCAGGTGCCTAGGAGGAGTAAGAACCCCCTGTTGACCGGTCACATCTGCCGTGAGCCCTATATCCTGATCAGGTAAACGGAGTTATCCTCAGTCAAAATCAGTGTGCGAAGAACGGTTTAACAATCGTTATGAAACACGTCAGACAGCATTTGACCCAATGGGAGATTGTATTGACGAACAAGATCGTTATAACGACCATAGAATTTGCGAAATCCTGACTTCAATCGAGACTGTTGAAATCCCTGTACCATCAACTTGTTTGTCAGTAGCTTACCTCGATTTAAAAACTGACTATACCCAGAACAAGGTCTTGCATATCGAATCAGTTGAGATATATAAACACCATATGCAGTAATGTTATTTCATCTGATATTTAACTTTTATATATACAGGTATCTCCAAGTTTATTGTAAATTGTTTGAGAAATTATTCATGTTAGGAGATTTGAGTCCAAAAATGTAGAGGCTCACCTGTGATAATTTCAAAAATATTTCAGCATAACATTAACCAAAAATTATTCATTTAAGGAGAAGATAATGCTTTAATGGATCTATATTTTTGAAAGATTGCAGCCGTTGTAAAGGACATGTACATGTATATTTGGTAACGTAATACATCAAAAATCGAATAAGAATATAGTTATAAAGGCGAATTTGCCAACTGCACAACAATTAAAATTGAGAACCATCAATTAAATTAATCGGCAGTTACCAAATTGTACAATGTGTTTCTACGACGCTATGTTTTTCCTATTATTTCACATGCTCTTTAAACCACCACTAGTCATGAGTGATATTATTTCCTAATCATGCCGCCAACTTCTTAAACTTAATTTTAAAAAAACGATGGAAGGGATCCCGTCAACATAATCAACATCCTCCGTCATAACAGAGTCCAGTCGTGTATTCCAACTTACATGTACTTCAAGTTCAAGTCTACAAACTGTATTTTCTATAAATCTACTTCTGCTATTGTATCCAAACCTTTTGATTATAAACATACTTTGCAGTGTCAAATACAAACCATCTTATACCTCATTCACCTGCGTATTCTTGCAGATTCGTCTTTTTTCAACTATAGTCCAGCTGAACATGTCAATACTGGCGTGATATAGTTGACAATGAGGACCTCATATCACTTATTGTGAAAGGTTCTAACTACAGAGAAACTAGGTCTTTCCATTGGCGAGAGAACTCCATCTCTATTATGAATTCTGTTGAAGATTATACCAGATCATGGGCTAAATATGAAAAAGAAGAATTTAATACATTGTCAGAATAGATTAAAAGTGTAAGAGGAATATTAAAATTCCACATTAGACACATCAAAACAAACGTACGTACGATATATTCCTCTCTGTTTAGGAAACCGGAAATGAGAAAAAAATGAGTGATTTTACATGGGGACTATGTTTTGGCTCCACCTGACAAAGCTTGTAACAACATTGTGTTTGTTTGTAAGATTCATTATTACAACTGTATTTTAAACGAACTTGGCATTAATTACACTTCTAGTAATCGTACTCCAACTGCCCTTTCAAAAGATGATTTGTTTTCAAAACCATCCGTTTTCAACACCATCAAGACACTGCAGAGATAGGAGTGTTGCTTCAGCTTAGATATAAGACGAGGTTTAAAATAAACCCCAAATTATTTTTTGAGAAGGACGTGAAAAGCTATTAGAAAGTAATTCAATTATGATGTTTCAGAACTACTCCATGTATGTTTCTTTGATTATCAAACTTTATTTCATAGTTCTATATGAACAAAACTTTAATGCACTAACATTAACAAGACAATGCAGTTCTATATAACTGAAATTATACACCTCCACATTCAAACACGATGTAGGAGAGAGAGACCCATTACAATATATGCTGAATAGATTTTTAATGAATGAATAAACCTTTTGACATTTTTTATTCAAGGCTTTCTCGTCTTATTCATGACTATATAACTCATTACATTGACAGACATTTATCAGGTCTATGCCTGTATTGTTATCAAATTATGAAGTAACCAAAATGAGCAATATAGTTTTATTATGATATTTCAACGAACATTAAACACGAAAATTCTATATTAATTTTTCGCTGCAATTCGTCAGATTATGAAAGTATGCTCATATGTAGAAGGGGATACCGAATCCTAGTGGTCCTTCCTGTAAATTATTGAAATATCAGATAACTTTCTGTATAATACTGACAACACTATGAAGCTGTGATTTATAATTCCTCCTTACTATTTTTTAGTCACAACAATATTGACATATAAAGTAAACATCACCTCAATTTTAGTAAGCGATGGCAATACTGATACACAAAGCAAACAATACCTTGAAATTTATAAGTCATATCAATTCTGGTATAAAAAATAAACAATACAAATGGTCTGTCTAAGCCATAACAGTGATGATTTAAAAATAAACAAGACATTGATCGTTTGTATAGGAATGATGATACACAAAATAAACAAAACTTTTGGACATCCTAAAATAATTACACCGCTGATATACAAGGGTGTAATGCTCCCCTATACCAAGTAGACTGAACTACATGATTTCTTTGATTTCAATTGAAGCATCGACCCCCCCCCCCCCCACCACCGTCCCCACGATTAAAAATTTTGATTTTGATTGATGAACAATGCTTTGACAGCTACGAAGTCTTCCTTTCCCACTGTTCTCTCCCACTTTGAAAAACGATGGTACGTATCTGATCTTATTTATTCAATCATATTTCTTGATTTGTCTTTTATTTCTAGGTGTTTGTTATTTTACGGATTATCTTTGAACGTCTTGGTATTAACTGTAATATAACTTGGACATAAAAAAGCCCATCAAACTCAGTGGTAACACTCCCTCCCTTTCAAAACCCACAATTTCACGAAATGCTCATTTTTGAATGTTTTCCATCACACTGAAGAAACAACTACTACATCATAGATATAATACAACTGTTAAAACCTAAACATGTAGAGGAACTACAAATAGGTAGGAAAATAACCTAAAATAATAACATTGGCAGAGAATAAACTTGACTCACGAGGGCAGATTTTCGATCCCTGACTTTAAGTGGTCCAATATCGGTATTTTCAGCAACAACTGGTTTATCCATACGCTCACGAACTGTGATCATCTTTTCACCCGGTCTCCACATATTGTAGAGGTAATCAGCAGTCGTGGGTGAACATTCGAAGGCGTTGAATAGAACACCATAGACGATGATAAGGGATAGTAACACCTGGTGAAATAATGAAGTACACACGAATGAAAAATTAAGATGGATTAAAATACTAGAACTCAGAAATGTGTATCTAATATTTTTATGAAAGGTGAAGATAACGAACAGTGATCAATATCATAACTCCTATAACCAATACAAAATAGAGAGTTGGGCAAACACGGACCTCTAGATAAACCAGAGGTGGGATCAGGTGCCTAGGATGAGTAAGATTCATCTGTCTATGTATTCATCTGTCAATACATTTGTGATAAAATTTCCATATCTATTAACAGAAATTGTAATTTTCATAACATTGAAAATATTCTGGGATCAATCGCTGCATTTCTACATTTTTGGTTGGTTTTTTTTTTACGTTCTCAACAGCATTAACTCTATTTCATTGTTCCGTAATACGTGGCTTGTGTTGTTAAAAGAGATAACGTGCATAATTGTTCTTACCATTTTCAATACGATCTCAGTGGCACCTCGGATAGCAGCGGACGTAACATACTATACCACTCACAAAATCGTTCATTATATACACAAATACTACGTCATCGCCGGAAGTAGGTGTGCCTTCGCCGAATCAACCCCGCAATCAGGCCAAAGCACAGTTTGAAATTATCATAGTTTTAACACAACAGTTCTTTCCATTTGATGCTGTACTAGTTTATGTTTTAACAAGTATAGGTATTCCAAATAGCGTATGTGTGTGTAGACTGTAATTGCTGAATTAGTACTTCATTAAGGTTTCTTTTAAGTTCGGTCAATGTGAGTTGCTTGCTACTCCTAGGCACTTAACACCTCACCAGGTGCATTCAGGAGTCTATGTTTGTCCTATTGTCAACGTTGTGTGCCTTATAGGATGAGAATTGTTCAATTTTTGGAAAAATTGTTTGCTGATTGGAACAACATTTATTCAGGTATATATTCAGGTTCTTTCAAAACCCTTACAGCCCATCCTGACTAGGTATACAGGGTTGTAAGAATTCCATGTCTTTCACACACATTCACACCAAAAAACATTCATTCTAAAGAAATACTACACGTAAATAAAGTAGAATAATTGGACAATGTTCATAAATATAATGCTGTAATACTTAACAATTAGATGCATGTTGTAATACCAATGTTCTTATCTAAAAATACTACTTTAACAAACTATAGCTTGAATATACGTGTACCTCACTTCTTAAGAAGAACAAATAATAACAAATAAATACAATACAAAAAGGTAAGCATTGTAGGATGTAAAACTTATACGGTACCAATTTTGATGCACCAGATGCGCATTTCGACAAATAATGTCTCTTCAGTGAAGCTCATCCGAAATGTTTGAAATCCGAAATGACAATGAAGTTTTAGAGCTTCTTTCTTGTAATCAAAAAGTACAAAGGTCATCGTCTGATTTCTCAATCATATAAAAGGATATTTATGGTTAGAATTCTATAATTTATTCGATATTGAAACCATTGTATTCTATCATCTTTTGAATTATTCTCCATTCTTCATTTGAAGATTTCTACAGCCCAGTAGCTAAGTACTTCGTTACTAGCTTGAAAATACGAATGTATATTTAATTGTTGTTATAAAATTTAGAAATTCATTTCAAAATTAAGGATTATCTCCCTCATGCATAGCTCTTATTCTTGAACGAATTTGACTCCACTTTTTTTGGCACACTGTTTTTGCCTATAATAGCTCTAAAACGTCATTGTTATTTCGGATTTCAAACATTTCGGTTGAGCATCACTGAAGAGACATAATCTGTCGAAATGCGCATCTGTTGCATCAAAATTGATACCGTATAAGTTTTACATATTTCAAATTGTTTATCCCATGTTTTTGTTCACTTAGTTTATCCTCATTAAAATTGAATATTCTGTATTTTTTTCTTGGTTTTATTAACTAGTTAAGTTGTAATCTATAAGGGAATGATTGGTTCTTGATCTTCATCAGATCAATATCAAAATCTTACCATTTTCTTTACTGCTTGTGTTACTCCGAAAACTTCCAAAACAAAATAGTTTTAGTGTTATGTGCGCATCTGGTGCATCAAAACTGGTAGCGTATAAGTTTTACATTATCACCTCTGGGTCGAGACCTCTGCTGGTGGATTGTTAGTCCCCGAGGGTATCTACAACCCAGTAGCTAAGTACTTCGTTACTAGCTTGAAAATAGGGATGTATATTTAATTGCTGAGATAAAATTTAGAGATTTATTTCGAAATTAAAGATTATCTCCCTCATGCATAGCTCTTATCCTTGGACGAATTTGCCTCCATTTTTGGCACTATAGTTTTCCTTTCAGCTCCTACAAATTTATTGATATTTCGTTTTTCTAAACTTTCGGCTTCAACATCACTGAAGAGACATTATTTGTCGAAATGCGCATCTGATGCATTAGAATTGGTACCGTATAAGTTTTACATATAATTCCATACATTGTTTTGCATTTAGCATAAGTCATTTTATTCCCGTTTTTACAAAACCTGATATTCAAGTTTTCTACCTGCCAATATTTGATGATATCGTGTCAATTTCCATCGTCTTCCTGTTGGCATACCAAAAGTATTCATCATATCTCACAGCCATACAAAGCAATATCTTTAACCAAATAGTAAAAAAGATGTAAAATGTTTTAATGGGTAAATCTATAAATCTGATGTTTAAATAATGTTTGATTGAGGCAATAACAGCTTTATTGCATCACTCAGATTTTGAATGAACTACAGGAGGAGGATGTTCCACCTAGATATTTCTACCTGTTAGCACATTCAATAATGTATTGTCAACATGACTTTCCCGTTAATCGGGTGACCGCTAGTATAAAAAATGACTACTTTTTTGAAATATGTATTAATTTCTATATACAAACATTACTATACTTTCCAAGTAAATTTAGTTGTTTTGTACTCCCTTCTTTATATACCGTCTTCTTTCACTGGAAAAAAATTGGAAAGACTGGAGCTGCAGCTGTCGTAATTAATTTCCATTCTGTTCAAGGTCCACCTGAATTTGTGTAGCGTTAAATGCGTATGTCATTTTAAATATTCAGTCCTGAGATCAAGCACATGGTAGATCTACAGTGTTCATTTTTAAAACAAATAAGTCATTTCTAAATATTTACAACGAGTGCTCTGTCATGTCACCTATTTAAATTATTGAATCACTTTGCTGGTGGTTAGTTGGGAGTTTGCTAGAAGGTCATAATCTTTACGTGCATTGAAAAAGTACCTTAGGTGTAATATACCGATGTATGTTGATTAAATTCCTCTCAATAATTACTCAAAAGAAAAGGAAACCATTTATCAGTGCTTGAGATGTAACTTACAAGAAACAAAATAGCCCCATTACATATTAGCAGGTGTAAAGGATGAATGATGATAGTCAGTTTGTACGTGTTGTCTTCTATATCTCTAAAAACACCATCAGTTTTCCAGTAAACCATTGACAACAAACGTTCATACAGCTACCTACTGTAGAAATGCAAAAGACTGGTTACTTTGGAATAGAATTCCTTTTCCTTTAGCAATATACATAACATAATTTTTAAAGTACAATGTATAACGAACTATGATCCTTTTTGTTAAAGGAATATGGCCAAAAACTTTAACATATCTGTCTTGTTTTGTCATCAATCAGTAGTTGCAAAGTGCTTGGCCCTGGGCACAGTAAGGGTTTTTAATTTTGTTTTTACTGCCCCCTTCTGGATCTCCTACTGTTATCCGAAAAATATTTTCATTTCAGTCATACGAGACTTAATTAAATAACCTGCCTCATCATGCACAAATCCAGGTTTTTCATCTGGGGTAAGGCGATGCTGTTACTTACACCAGGGGTCCAAAATTTAGCACTTAATTGTAATTGTGTGGCACTGGACTTGAATCCAGTCTTATGTGTAGATGTTTTCCAATCAAACCTATTTCTTTTACAAACTTTTTTTTCTCTCAAACAGCTCTGCATGGAGGTAGTTGAAGAAAAACACAGATATATCAAAACCACGTGCATAGTCAATTTCTTTTTAAGTCTTTGTTTATCCATATCATGATGTTGTTATTTACGCCAGGGGTCCAAACCTTCTTAATTTTTCAAATAGCTCTGTCTGAAGGTAGTTTCAGAAAATCAAAAATACATCATAACCAGCTGTCATACGCAATTAATTTTTTAAAACAGCTTTGTTTACCTATATGATGTTAAACTTTAAACAGCAATGTAAATTTTATTCTAATCAATACAATGAAAACTTCCTAGTGAATGAGACAGTTGGTATCATACACGTTTCAAATCCAGTATATATACAATGTACTATTTTTGAATCAAAATAAAATTTCTATTTCCATAACCAATTTCTTATTAATCATTCACCAGTTCAGCTCCAATGAAAGTTTATCGTTTAAGAGAGAAATACATATAAGATAAATACCACATCAAAACATAACAATGCATTAATTTCCATCATTGTAAAATTGTCGACCAGAATGAATTTTATTAGGGTTTACTGGAGGATATTGATAGTGGTAAGCATGACTGAATGAATTGTACATGTACTTACACTCAACACCCAAATTACACAATCCACATATTCATGGTAAGTTTTATATAGTACGTTTTGCCCCACACCCCTCCTCAAAATGAGTGGAAATATAGTTTAAAATTCAAACTTAAGTCATATTCCACAGTCACAATTTTCATTTCAAGTGATGGTCAATTGAGTATTTTGCCCTACTGTATCCATTGTCTGTGGATGAACTACAATGAAGCGCATCCCAACATAATTTCCTACTTTCAAAGTATGTGCTTTAAGTGGATGATTTATTCATTTACAGTGGCATGCACCTTTTCAGACATTAAATAAAGAGGCAGTTTAGAATTTATAATAATGCACGGCAGGCGAATAACGGTTCTTCAACAGGGTATGATCTTCAAGTCTAAGAGCTTAGAGATCAAGACCTCTACTTATTAGAAACTGAAGCTAAACAGTTATTTTTTTATTATCAAGTGCCATATGAACTTATGTTCATTTTATTTATGATTACTCGTAATAAAATATATCTGAAACTGTAATGGTAATCCTGTTCTAATGATATAAATAACCACAATTGTAGTTCATTTAGAAGTAAGGAATCTTTTAAAACCGTGGTAGCCGTTTCATCATTGATGTCGTTTATTATACTGATATATGTACACGGTTTTTCATAACCATCTGGTGTTCCTCATCTGTCCACAAATACAAGTAAGTAATTTATATATTTTTAGTGACGTGTAACTTTTCGGACAATTTGTACACAAAACAAACTATGAAAATCACCATGTCAACCAGACATATATTCCACTTTGAAGACAGAACTTAATACAATACATAAATCAGAATACTGTAGAAAGCATTTCCAAAATATCAGCATGTCCCCATTAATATCTTAACGTCTAATGTCCACAAATGTCAGTATGTCCCCATTAATATCTTAACGTCTAATGTCCACAAATGTCAGTATGTCCCCATTAATATCTTAACGTCTAATGTCCACAAATGTCAGTATGTCCCCATTAATATCTTAACGTCTAATGTCCACATATGTCAGTATGTCCCCATTAACATCTTAACGTCTAATGTCTACAAATGTCAGCATGTCCCCATTAATATCTTAACGTCTAATGTCCACAAATGTCAGTATGTCCCCATTAATATCTTAACGTCTAATGTCCACAAATGTCAGCATGTCCCCATTAATCTCTTAACGTCTAATGTCCACAAATGTCAGTATGTCCCCATTAATATCTTAACGTCTAATGTCCACAAATGTCAGCATGTCCCCATTAATATCTTAACGTCTAATGTCCACAAATGTCAGCATGTCCCCATTAATATCTTAACGTCTAATGTCCACAAATGTCAGTATGTCCCCATTAATATCTTAACGTCTAATGTCCACAAATGTCAGTATGTCCCCATTAATATCTTAACGTCTAATGTCCACAAATGTCAGCATGTCCCCATTAATATCTTAACGTCTAATGTCCACAAATGTCAGTATGTCCCCATTAACATCTTAACGTCTAATGTCCACAAATGTCAGCATATCCCCATTAACATCTTAACATCTAATGTCCACAAATGACTAAGACTTGTGAAGTTAACAAAAATTATAGACATACTAAATGAAGTTTCCTTAGGGAACGATTACATTTCCGTAGCACTGAAAGCATGTCGCAGTCACAAACCTTTGATATATTAATATACACACTCTTTCACATTAATAGCCCATCGCTATTCTTTGATCAGGTATTATTAGACAGAGTCCTAGCCTTTATGTGGAGTTTTGTTTATTACAATGCAAGATGGAACATCTCATTAAAATATTTCATTGAAGTCTGCAATAAACTGTAATTTTGAAATGAAAATAATGATTTGGAATATTTGAAGTGTATGCATTTAAATTATCTTCATTTGCTTATACATTAAATCACCCTCTTGCAACTCCAACTGTTTGGGGGGAAATACCCTCCAGATGTATGTACATATGTCAATCCATCTTATCTTGATTAATGAAAATTTTAAATCTACAATGTGATAGCCTATGGGTACACAGCACAAGTCTCGAAACTTGACACTAAAAGGGCATATGAACATATTTCTAATAGTGGTATTTCACTTTGCAAAACAAATATGGATATGAATGAAAGTTAAATTGTAATGTGTATGTTAATTTGCATTGATAAGAAGTTAAGTCGTGGTAGTGTTCCTCGCGGGCCCAAAAAGTCTAACATTCACAATTCCTTGGTTTTTGTTTTATTTCCTGGGGTCTTCTTTTAGTACTTTACATATCCGCTGATATAGGATGAAATCTTCGTTTTGATTTGAAAGAAACTCAACGTTATTTATTTTCTTTCAAATAAACACCTTCAGAAGTGTGGAATATAGGTTATGATTTCTGAATGATACTTCTTGGGGACATCAGTGTATATAGTTATGCTACACGTAATGATAAATATGTGGCGCTATTTGAATACACTTGACGGATAGATTTGTAATGTAATTGTAGATCAAATATTAAACTAAAACATAATCTCGTGTAGATTTATTCAAAGTTTATATCCATCACTAGATATGTTTTACTTATTACAATAATCAAAAACGAAGATAACGAACAGTGGACAATCTCACAGCACCTGACCCCACCTGAGTGGTCAATATCATAGCACCTGGTGTGTCCGGGGCAAGTGTTTGCCCATCTCTCTATCTTGTATTGCTTATAGGAGTCATGGGATTAATCACTCTTCATTATCTACACTTTTCCTAAACTAAATGCAAAATAGAGAGTTGGGTATTTGTAGACACCTGGATATACCACACGTTGGATAAGGTGCCTAGGAGGAGTAAGCATCCGCTGTACACCGCTCACATCCACCGTGAGCCCCACATGGTAATCAGACAATAGTATTGTGCAATACGTGTATATTTCCAGTGTTATTCGTTGCAGTAAGAGGTGAGCTTTCTACGGTCATCAGTTTGAGTCTTGGGAATTCAAAAGTGATTGGCACAGCGTCTAATTTTACATTGAATCGGTCAGTATCCACATTGTTTGACTACCGTCGGATGGACTGAAAACATGGTCAACTGTGAAATGTTTCGCACATAACTCTGAAATGATTCAAATCCATCACGTCGGAGGTATTGTACTCATATTTTTTCCTAAACTTGGGATCCCTTTGGAAAAGATACATGACAAATCCCTTATGTGACCTAATATTACAAATAAATGCCGCATACTATAGCATCTTTCAAAGCAATACATTATCTTAGAACTTATAAATTTTATTCAAACTCACGGTGAGTCTTTCTGATATTATCAGCAAGAAATATAAGCCGCTGCGGCTTAAGGATCATTTTTGTGATCGAGTATATCTGATCAGCTGCATTGACGGTGAAAATAAAAAGTAAATCAACCTTGATTAATGTATTCCCATACATAATTCATAGTGAATGACAAATATCTGATTCCAGTTATATTAATCTGGCAACAATGAAAATAATGATAAATAAAAATCTTTATTTTTAAAGTCGGACATAGTGTATAAACAACAATGAACATTAGCCATATATAAAGAAAACTGTAGTACCCGTAGTGAACCCACTTGTCCCAGCGAGCGACCATCATACCCTTCAATATATTCGATCACTGCTGGTCACGTTTTCCAGCGAGCGACCATGATACCCTCTCATGTATAGAACCACTGCTGATCACAGGGATCTGTCGCGGGTTGCAGCGGTAAGAAATGAGTTAGTTAACCACTACTGTACCTGGACAAAATATATAAATCCAGTATTGTATGTTACACTTATACACACATTGACAGTGGATACAATAAAATGTAATTCGCTATTACACTCATACAGCGTCTGTTATTTTATAAACCGTGTCATGGACATAACAATATAAATCTAGCAACAAAATATAGATGCTCAAAAGTTTGAATGTCATTCATTTCAGCATATCTTGAATAATTATGTCATTTCAACAATATATTACCTCCTTTCTTGAACGTTGCTGAGGATGATATTTTGTTACGAATTCGATTATTGTTGCGGGCTACGGGTCAAAATAAACTCAGCAGAAATCAATTGCAAAACATTTTCAAAGACTTAACAATTTTTTACAATTATTAACAAAAATATAAACAAATGAAAAAATCACTGACTTGCAGTTGCTTTAACTGCTCACAAAATCAGTGTCTAATGCTGGTTTACGGAAATATAGAGTCTTTTCTAGGTCACATGTGTCAATCATGTACAATGTACTACACAACAAACATAAATCGCTTTTATTAAAACACTAAAACTACTTTCGGTTTAGTAAACTGTTGTTCACAATCCATGCAGAACATATTTTGAAATTCTTTTGACAATTGTTTATTAAACGTGTTGTATATGTCAAAATGTTTTGGTGAAAAAGGCATATGGTTGGAACTTTCAAATTAATAAAAGAATTGGCTGTTAAAAACTAGAGGAGCTACTGTGCTAAAATTAAACTTTGATAAGTATACAGCATAACCAGCCGTGAAACGTTTGGTCTTCTGCCGTATTGAACAAACTTTTACGATGTTGGAAATCAGACCAACATTTTGTCGGTTTGGTAAACCATGTTAAAATTTCCGACGATATTTTGTTCACCTATCGGTACCATCAGTTGTGTCCGTTTTAATTCGTACGAAGCCGCACAAGGAGTTCCGAGTAATTACTTCATTAGCTGCTTCAACAGTTATTCGAGTTTTGAATTTGATTGCTACAAAATACAATACTCTGTCGTGCAAAATGTAATTTAAACACTTAATTTGTTCAAAAGTGAATGTGTAATTGTTATTGCTACAGTTTTAAGCCAATCCTGATATAGAAAACAGCCATACAACTAAATAGATGAATGAGTTCATGAGTTTCTATAAATAAAAATATGCATGTAGAACTTCATTGAAAAACACCTCTAAATAAAATAAATGAATGAAGAGTACAACAAACATTTCGTCATAAGCAGACACGTTTTCACATGCCTTCCTTTGTATTTGTGTTGTTGATGCAAGGTGAAGATAACGAACAGTGATCAATCTCATAATTCCTACAAGCAGTACAAAATAGATAGTTGGGCAAACACGGACCCCTGGACACACCAGAGGTGGGATCAGGTGCCTAGGAGGAGTAAGCATCCCCTGTTAACCGGTCACACCCGCCGTGAGCTCCATATCCTGATCAGATAAACGGATGTCACAATGCAATGTTATATTCCTCACATTTAATGAATGGGCAGATCAAATGCCTAAACTTATTATAAGATGAAAGGTGAAGATAACGGACAGTGATCAATCTCATAACTCCTATAAGCAATACAAAACAGAGCGAGTTGGGCAAACACGGACCTCTGGATATGCCAGAGTTGGGGACCAGGTGTCTAGGAGGAGTAGGCATCCCTTGTCGACAGGTCACATGTGAACTGCATTTTGATTATCCCTACCCAAAGCATGTGATGTTACAGTTTGAGATTGATTGTTTAGATGTGTCGGTACATTTAACATTTCCTCAAGTTTCAATGGAACCTTTACCAATTTCATGTGATAAAGGCAATATAAAAATAATTTGAATCATTTGAATTTTAGTGGGTCTTTTACGTACTTCCACCTTCCTGTGACGTCATAAGATTTTGCAAAATCAATGATTTAATAAGATTTATGCATGACAGGAACATAAATTTTGTTGTAGTCTTTTTCAATAGTTATTATAAAAATCTTGAAAACCATAAAATATTTCAAATGTCTAGGTTATATATGAATAATCAATCATGTGTTTCAAAATATTGAATCTAAGAGCAATAACTCTGTTTTCATTTCATTATTCCTAAAGTCCATTATGCGATAGATTTCATTTAATTTTTACAAATATTATATATATTTTTTAAAGAAACGGTTTCATGGCATTGTTATGAATACTATTATATTGTTTTAACCACTTTTTGTGAAATTTTTATAATGTTGTTGAAGGAAAATTGCAGTTTTCTTAAGTTGATAACAGGTATATGTGTGCTAATTGATAAAAAGAATTATTAATACCGCATCATACGTATTTTACATGTATCATTTTATTTATTGCTAAGATATATTATTTGAAGAATCAACAATCAAATATAAGATTGAACCATTCTGAGTGGTGGAATTACCTTAACCGCAGAATAATTTCATAAATAGCATAATAATATTTCAAATTTTCCGTACTTCATTTAATGTGAATATTATTATCACTTGCAACTCCCAATTCACCATTTAGTGCTTTGCTCGGCCCAACGGTCACACTGTTATACTTTGTCAATCAATACTGCGCGTCTTTACATAGGTTTGTGAAATATGTTAGTTACATGAGGTTTTCATGTGCAGGATAAAAGGTGATGATAACGAACAGTGATCAATCTCATAACTCCTATAAGCAATACAAAATAGATAGTTGTACAAACACGGACCCTGGACTCATCAGAGCTAACATTGTCTTACATGCGTCAGGTGACTTTGTCCTGCTCAGCAGATAATTTTTTTGCGCTTACCTCAGGGTCTACGCAAAAACATGTAACTCTGATATAGAAGAGTAGCAATCATTATACTTCTCTCAATCCGTAAGATGTAAGATATTAGTGCAATTTACAATTATTACACATTTATCAAATGATACATATACTTCAGCGTATCATAGCTCATCTTTTAAGTTGCTGAATTTTTAAATCCTATTTCTTTATCCTGTTCTTCCTTAGCTCAATGTACAGTTCAGGTTCATTCGGATCTGACAAAAATTCTCTTTGCGACAAGGATTTCTTCAGATGATCATTTGAGGTTTCTTGTGACGAAACGATCTGAGGTGGATCTGGAAGTTCATGATCAGGAGTGGATGGTATTTTCTTCAGTACAATGATTTCAATATCGATGGGCTTTTTATCTACTACTTTACTTCCAAATTTAGGATACACAGCTCTGTTAAAACAAAGTAGATACAGTAATACCGTTCTTGAAAGGCACGATATTTATATTACAATGTCATCATTTTACCTTTAGCTCTATATTTCGTTGTTTCCATGGCGAGCAATACCAAAAAAATCAAATTAAAAGAATTTAATTCAGGCAGAAAAATTACAGACCGACAAGAAATATACAGTGTATGACTGAAAATGAACTCTGATAAAAAAAAAAAAAACGACAAAGAAAACGACTCTACAGTGTGTCTATTTTATTAACCCTCACCTCAAAAGTTTAACGACGAAGATATACAACACTGCGATCAGCACTACACCGAGACAGGTAAATAAGACTATCAGGAATGTCTCAACACCTGTAAATAAGACTATCAGGAATGTCTCAACACCTGTAAATAAGACTATCAGGAATGTCTCAACACCTGTAAATAAGACTATCAGGAATGTCTCAACACCTGTAAATAAGACTATCAGGAATGTCTCAACACCTGTAAATAAGATTACCAGGAATGTCTCAACACCTGTAAATAAGACTATCAGGAATGTCTCAACACCTGTAAATAAGATTACCAGGAATGTCTCAACACCTGTAAATAAGACTATCAGGAATGTCTCAACACCTGTAAATAAGACTATCAGGAATGTCTCAACACCTGTAAATAAGACTATCAGGAATGTCTCAACACCTGTAAATAAGACTATCAGGAATGTCTCAACACCTGTAAATAAGACTATCAGGAATGTCTCAACACCTGTAAATAAGACTATCAGGAATGTCTCAACACCTGTAAATAAGACTATCAGGAATGTCTCAACACCTGTAAATAAGACTATCAGGAATGTCTCAACACCTGTAAATAAGACTATCAGGAATGTCTCAACACCTGTAAATAAGACTATCAGGATTGTCTCAACACCTGTAAATAAGACTATCAGGAATGTCTCAACACCTGTAAATAAGACTATCAGGAATGTCTCAACACCTGTAAATAAGACTATCAGGAATGTCTCAACACCTGTAAATAAGACTATCAGGAATGTCTCAACACCTGTAAATAAGACTATCAGGAATGTCTCAACACCTGTAAATCGTGATTTCAACGAAGTTAAAGTCCATCTTGTTGTTGATGCCTTTGATATTGATGCAGGTGCTGTTGTCGATGCCGTTGATATTGATGCAGGTGTTGTTTTCAATGCTGTTGATATTGATGCAGGTGTTGTTGTCAATGTTGTTGATATCGCTGTGGATGTTGTGATTGATGTTTCATTTTCATATCCTGTACCTGGATACATGAAGATTTAAAAAATGATAAATATGGTTTTAGGCAATATGAATTATTGAAGTTATATATAGGAATGATAAAAGCGCCACACATTTTGAATTATACTAGGCATTCAAGATCATGGAATAGAGAGGGTTCTTCATTGAGCCAACGCCTACCAAACTTGATAGATAGTCACGAGATAGAGAGTCTTCGCTGTTACAGTGTACAAATGTATATGATAAACTTTATATATAGCTGATATAAAATCACGTGATCAGGATATGGGGCTCACGGCGGGTGTGACCGGTCAACAGGGGATGCTTACTCCTCCTGGGCACCTGATCCCTCCTCTGGTGTTTCCAGGGGTCCGTGTTTGCCCCACTATCTATTTTGTATTGCTTGAAGAAAAAGATATAATAAATAAATGACTTAAACAACATAGTCAGTGTCTAAAACGTCTAGTTTGTGATCACTAATGCTGACGCAGGCACATACATGTACCAACCCGCTCCCCCTTTTTTAAAAAGAAACTTATTTTCGTTATTACATACATGTGCATACAAATTTTGATGTATTGACCCCGTCGCCTCCCCTCTTTCTAAAAGTAGTAATGAATGAAAGTGGAAATGTAAAAGTGATTGAAGCGATAATTTTATTAAATTCAATGCCTTTATTTATTTTGTCGACTGTGTGCGTACATGTAGCAAAGAAGGATAACTCTAATTAATTTCAAATTCGGGCTCGGACTGCACATTATTCGTGTGCAAATGCAGACTGCAAGTAATGATTGTTTTCTTCTTCCACATTGTCAGCAAACTCAGTCAGGTAAATACATGTACTTTTGTAGTCGTAACTTTTTAGTGAAACGGTCGTATGTGTACGTGCTACTTTCACATTTACATCTACTTTACGAACTACGATCAGGCAGTGAAACGGACAATCGGGCGATCAGTCCTGCGATATTTTGATCACATAAGAAGTCATATTTATGCCTATATATTTGAAAACACCCGCTCTCAATTTTTCTGGGCTAGCGGTGTTACTTTTCGATTACATGGATTTGACTTCTTTTCCTGTAAACAAACTTTTTATGTCAATACTCTGCTTAAAGATTTCAAAACAATTTTTATTTTCATATATGATTTTCAACGTCAAGATCCTGTTTTCGATCTACCGACAGTCTATTGTTTCTTAAATAAATGATTTTTCCGCTTCATGGTAGGGACAGGCATCTTCAACGACGGACATCACGTTAATTTTCTCTTACTCGCCTCAAAAATGCAACCAGTGCGGCCATTTTGAACGAACTTAGCGATAGTCTTAGAAAGTTAAGACAGCTCCAAGGCAGTCTTCAAATTTAAGATAAAATACCAATCTTAAGCCAAAGTGATTTTTTGTGATCCACTTTAAGACCAGTCTTAAGATTTTAGTGCAACTTTATTGATTTAAGACAATCTTAAAGTTTAAGACAGTTTCATGATCCCGGAGCCAGCTTAGAGTCCTGATCTTAATATTATCGAAAATTGTTGGTGGCTTTGGAAAAAGAACTTCAAAAACAAACGGCGAACATTAGCAATGTCCGTGAACTGGAACACGCTATACGGGATATTTGGACGAACATACTCACTAATAACACCCCAAACTTGTACAAATCCCTTCCAAGACGTATTTTGAGAGTGATAAGGAACATAAGAAACATCAAAATACCAAAGTAAATGTTCTACCGTTTTTATCATATGTTATTAAATTCTAAGCGGTACTAACTTTACTCACTTGACGGCGGACTTTTTACGAATACTTTTGGAGGACGACTCTAGCTTGCAAAAATAACAGTCGTTTTTTAGTCCGATATTCTACGTTTAGAAGTCAATGCGCCTTTGCCATGCAGTTATTTCAATATTAAGATGTGATTCGTTGTGATATTGAAACTTGTGTAGGTGTACTTAACAAGAACTTTTCAATGATAGAGAGGGGAAAAGTAAATCATGACCTACGTAAAGTACATGTATATAACATTATGAACGTCTACCCACAGCTGCCTTTGTTTCATATCCACTTACATATACACACACAAATAGAAGTGCGTGTGTGCGCGTGTGTGTGCGTGTTTGTGTGCGTGCGTGTGTGTTACGTGCGTGCGTGCGTGCGTGCGTGTGTGTGTGTGTGTGTGTGTGTGTGTGTGTGTGTGTGTGTGTGTGTGTGTGTGTGTGCGTGCGTGCGTGCGTGCGTGCGTGCGTGCGTGTGTGTGTTTTAAAGCAATCTGAATTTGTGCGAAAAAGAAAGTATATTTCAAAACGCACCTTCCATCTTCGTACTTCTAGGAACACTGAAACCTGCGTGGTCATGGGTCTACTCATTACCCCCTCGTAATATGATCACCTCACGTGCCCTTGTGTACAAGGAACCCTTATACAGCCACCTTGTTGTTTTAACAATTTCATCGCTGAGTTATGTAGGGACTTTGATGGAAATAGTTATCAAAACGTACACCACAGCATTCTTAGATTAACTTGACCACATAAGATTGCTATAGGTAGACATCTGAAATTTTTCAAAAATATATACAATATACATGTAGTTTAACCTTTATATTGACAGGAACATATTTCTTTTAAGATTTTAATATTTTCATAAAGACTGCCCTGTGCCATATTTTGTCTTAATTCCATAACAAAATTTAAATGTGACTTTTTATCCGTGACTTTTATCATGTGACTATATTCTCTTTTCAAAAACTCTCAAACTCCTCCAATCATATTGCTAAATTCGTAAAAACTGAAAGAATTACCGAAAAGGCATTTCGTACTACGCTTAAGCCATCCCTTTATTTGATGTATCTTTAATTACCTGTCTCATAATTATTATTTTTTCTAATTATTACCCGTAGACCGATAAGCAATATTGTCAAATACATCCCAAAAATCTCATAATTCGTTTTCTTTTATTCATATAGAAACAACTTCAAAACAAATCAAAACAAGTGCCGAGATGACCAGACTTTGGTGCCGAATTAACTAGGTGCCGAGTCCGAATTCACTAGGTGCCGAGTTCACCAAGTGCCGAATTAACCTTTTTTTAAGTGCCGAATTAACCAGGTGCCGAGTTGATTTGTACCCGTAGACTTCGTGTCAGTTTCTGTTTGGGATACCACCATTACACAAACACTACAGCTATAGAAACCCTACAGACGGCCCATATCGAGGGATATATTGATCATTCTTCATTTGGTTGTACATGTACACAGATCTACTTGGATTTATTCATTCTCTCGAAACATGGATATTTTACCTACTACACCCACGACACCGCGAACTCACAGGACACCAGGAAGTGTCCGGAAACGCCTGGTAATATTATATTTAGGAAATTATTTATATACGATATATAACAGTTTAATTAGAAGTTTTAAAAAGCACAGGTTTAGAAATGGGCTAAACCTGTTATCTGCAATACATAAATATGACCAAGTTTGAAGGTTTATGGGAAATAGAAATGCGGTATGCATGTAGGTAGAATTTTTAATAATTTTTTTTGCACAAATCAAGACACTAAGCATAATTTGTGATAACCTGAGAAGTTTCCTGTGTATATCATAAACATATACACAACTGATCTCTAGGCCCACGTGATCAGAGCCAGATAGTCATGTTTTTCTGAGCTCCAACATTTTGACCAAATAATGTGAGTTTTCTGTGTGTGGGATTACATATATTTGAGCCAGACCGTTGAGAAGTTAATTTGGATACCAGGAAAGTGATTTTACTTGTGAAATTGAAAATATAGTGATTTTGATCGAAATTTCTTAAAATGAGCCTGAGTAGAAGTCGTGAGAAGTCGTCAGCCACAAACAGTGCTAGCAGTCACGGCCTAGTGAATGTCGCAGAACCCGGTATATCCATCGCACCTACGCTAACGCAGGAGATAATAAGCACGATGCAAGCAATACCTAATATACAAACAACATTGGGGGAATTATCGGGAGAAAGTCCTCCAAGTACAGAAAGACAAAAGAAATAGCGAAGGGTCTGGCTCTACAGAACAATCAAATACACCTTTCTACATTACCCCACAAAGACCAGTAGAGGTAGCTGAAAATCGGAAAAAAACTCCAAGAAATAAGTAACCGGTATTGGAAAGAGAATGTGAAAACACGTTTCGTAGGAGACAAGTTAGTTTTTCCTAACGGAAACACATACAAAGAGAAAGTGTTAAAACCAAAGCCTGAAAACATTTTGCTAATGGATCAAGCAGAAAAAGAGGCACTTCAACAGATCCAGATGTCGACACTAGAAACCTCCACAGAAAGGAACGATTTTAAAATCGCGGCATCTACCACAGTGACCTTTAACCAGGTCAGAAACTTCTATAAAAAAGTTGTTATGGACTCAAATTACTCAAACGCGGATCACAATATATTGGTATATCGATTCACAGACAAAAACGGTTTGATCCACGAAGGGTATAACGACGATGGTGAGCACGGGGCTGGGAGAAGACTTCTTAAAGATCTCCAATCTCTCCATGTTACAGACATGACATGTATCATCTCTAGATTCTTCGGAAAATATATTGGCTATCGTAGATTCCAAATTATGGAAAACCTCGCGGCAGACATTGTTCTCGCGCACCGAGGTGAAACGTTGGGGTAAACATCGACAGTGTATTGATAAAATTCACATAGACATTGTTTATATATATGTGACAAAGATATCGACAACTTAGAAATAGTCACTTATCGATTCCATACACCTCCCAGCGGTGAAAGAAATTACATTGTTTATTTATATTGTTTATTTTTGCACATATACCAGTTTTAATTATTTTGATCGATGCCAACTGATATTAACCCCCCCCCCCCCCTTTTTTTTCAGCTTTTTGTTACCATCCCTGGCCTTCAGATTAGTTGATGAAATATTGATGAAATGTCAAATTTATGTTTATACATGTGTAACTCTATTTAGTAGTTCCACGCAAATACGTTATGCATAGAATGTACAGAACATGTAATATTTTGTATTAATCCGGATATTTCTTTTCCATGAAGTGTATTATTCCGGATATTTAATTTCCATGAATTATAACATACTGGTTCTTAAATTTAGCTTTCATTTAAAGCTTCCAGTATATAAACATGCAGAAGATGTGAAAACTTCACAAAGTTGGTCAAGTATGTTCAGTTTAGTCAGTTATACATTTGATTACGTACAGTATATTCATCTGTACATATGTGTTTTTTCCTTTTGATTTCTTTTGTTCGGGGTCCCCCCACTGTTATTTACTTGGCTACAAGCAAGTTCAATCTATCGAATACATGTGCATGCAACCCATTTTATCACGTTTGTTGAAATATTGAAGTTGCATGTAACATCCTGTTTATATGATAATATATGTCCAAAAAGAGCCAATAAAAAAATAATAATAATTTGTAATAACCTGAGAAGTTTCCTGTGTATATCATAAAAATATACACAACTGATCTCTTGGCCAGGTAAATTCCAGGTAAATAACATTGACCATGGATAAGTTCCGCCCACATTCACTGATCCGTGGAGAAACCGTACGGTGTTTTTTTTTGGGGGGGGGGGTCTTTAAGAAAAGGTTTGCGATTTCAAATTTACTACAGGTTCTCTAATTTATTTTTTTTTAGAATCTACATTTGTTTTAAACCGCTTCTGGCAGATGTAGTCGCACAGTACGTTTGAAGTTTCTCCTTCATAGCTGTTAATATTTTCGTGACGAGGAAAGATAGCAGCTTGATAGAAGACTTACTTCATCCATCAAGGTATCTTTGTAAGGGTTTCATGAAGCCTTAGTATACAGTTTGTAGGTACGGTAATTCATATTCATCTGACCCATTCACTGGGATATTAAATGTGTCTAAAACTGAAGCATGGTTTTGAAGAATTTCATGTTTTGAAAGGGCAGTTAGAGTATAAGTACGATTACGAAAAGTGGAATTAATGCCAAGTTCGTTTAAAATAGTTATAATAATCATTCTTAGAAAAGCAATTTTGTTACAAGCTTTGTCGGCTGGAACTCAAACATATTCCCCATGTAACCTATCTAATTCTTTTATCACTTCTGCTTTACTAAACACAGAAGAATAGACAGTGTGTACTTTTGTTTTGGTGTGTCTAATGCGGGATCCTCTTACACTTTTTATCCATTCTGACGATTGAGAAGTAAAAGGATTGTAGATCCTAAAATGACACCAAATGATAATTCGCTTTTGTTAAAATTCTTCAACTGACAGAAGGCATTGTGGTCAACCCCTTTAACGGCTCAAAAATCCACAACTACAGAAAGCGAGTGTTGATGAAGCTTGGAGATTAAGAATAAATTACAAATTATTACTTCAGAAACATGTGTAGAGCTACTAAAAAGTAATTCAACTATGATATTTCAGAACTACTGCGTACATGTTTCACTGGTTATCTTCGTTTTATAGTTTTACATCAACAAACCTTTTAATGAACTGATATAAACTAGGCACTGCAGATTCATACAACTGAAATCATACACCTCCGTATTCAAACACAAACTCAACGAGAAACCTATTACACCAGATGGTGTATAGGATTTTTTTAAAAATCAATGAACTTTTTCACATCTTTTTTATTCTAGACACTCTCGTCTTATTCATGACTATATAACACATAAAATTGGCAGGCATTTATCAAGTATATTCCTATATTGCTATCAAATTATAAATTGAACAAAAGATGAGGAATATAGTTTTATTATGATATTCTAACGAAGATTAAACACGAAAATGTCCCATTGATTTTCGCTGCAATTCGCCAGATCAGCAAAGTGTGTTCATCTGTACCCCAAATATGATGGTCGTTTCTGTAAATTCTGAAAATATTAGATCACGTTCTGAATGCTGGGCTGCGTTCAAGATCGTAGCGGCTAGTCTAAGGGCTAGGTATGGCGGATGATTTGTGTCATTTTACACTTTATTGTCTTTGTGTTATTTCAAAGCGAAAAGACAACAAAACGATATTTAGCGATTTTTCGTCCCAAAATAGTGAAAAGACGACAAAATGATAATATCTGCTACTTTTTGCCTCAAAATAACGAAAAGACAACACATTGTAAGATGGTACAAATCAGCCACCATACCTAGCAGCTAGGCTAGCCGATACGATCTTGAACGCAGCCATGACACCACTATGAAGCTGTGTTTTATAAAACGCCATTACTATTTCTTAAATGATAAACATATAGATAAAAAAAATAAGTAGCACCTAAATCTTAGTAAAGAATGACGATACTGATATACAGAACAAACATCACCATGATATCTAAAGTGTATAAGTCATATCAATTCTGTTATACAGACAAATGGTATGTGTAAGCCATAACCGTAATGATATGCAAATAAAGAAGACATTGGTCTTTTGAAATATATAGCAATGATGTTTTGCAAATTTATAGCAATGATGATATGCAATATAAACAAGTCATTGATCTCTGAAATTTATAACAATGATGATATAGAAAATAAACAACACGTTTGGAGATTATGAAATAATTCCAAGGCTGATATTGAAGGGAACACTTCTCTATATAAATGCTGGTATACGAAGTAGACTAAGCTACATGACTTGTTTGATAGCAATTGTTAAATTGTTCTTTGAATAATGATTTCGACTATAGATTACTCCATTTATCTTATCAAAATATGAAAGGTGAAGATAGCGAACAGTGATCAATCTCATAACTCCTATAATATAAAACTTATGCGGTACCAATTTTGATGCACCAAATGTGCATTTCCACAAATAATGTCTCTTCAGTGATGCTCAACCGAAATGATTGAAATTCGAAGTAAGAATAAACTTGCTAGAGCTATAAGCAATACGAAATAGATAGTTGGCCAAACACGGACTTCTATGGCTTGCGGCGAGTTCGATGAAATACTTGATCCAACACGGCAACTGATTCCAACAGTGATATTTCCAGGGAGTCCTGTCTGTATTTTGTATTCGTGGTATTCTTACGGGAGTTAAATCTAACACGATGTTATTTTGGTGTTAACTTCTCTGTTGATGTCGACAATGTGATTTAAAGTTTTTCTCTCCAAAAGCTAGTTTATCTTCACCCTTTGTTAGCGTTGTTTTTAATCCACCCATTACATGTGTTAAGTCTTAACACAGTCGTTACAATAGCCGCCAATTTCATTTTCGAATACCTTAGATCACAAAATCATGTAAGTTTCACGGACACGGACATGTCTGGGTGTGCACTGTTCCTTCCTCTGTTGTATTCAGGGTCCCGTGATTTACCAGCTCTAAATTTCATATTCTTTTATTGGATTTACTAGATTGATAATGTCGTTATTTTTAATTTCCATTCTTTATATGAATGATGAAATTCGATTCTTTCTTTATCATCTTTTTATTGTCTTGTCAAGGAATGGGATCTTCACAATGCAAGTTATTTTCCTTATTTCACGGGCAGGCTATACGTTTCGGTGCTCAAATTCATAGTGTTGATATGAGGAATGATAAAATGTGCTATAATCAAATTAATGTTATGTGACGGTAAAGGAATAGAGTTGATATGAGGATTAGATTAAAGATTCATAGTTTGTAATTGTAATTAAGTCACAGTAAAGGATTTTTATTCTAATTGCTAAATGAAAAGGTAAAGATCCATATCCCTAATGTCATCTTTTTATTAACAAGAGCCTGGCTGGCTCCCCCCCATTGTGTTGACTACATGGTTTTGAGGTTATTAATGCATCTAAAGTTTGTTACTTTTTACTTACAAGCTTTGATCTGTAGAATCACCACTATTTTAAAAACCTGAATTGGATGTTTGAAATTCAATCGATAATTTCAATTGAAGGATCGACCTTTGCCCCCTCCCCCTGTTCCCGCGATTAAGAAAATCGATTTTGATTTATTTTGCTTACAGAAGTCTACAATGTTCTGACAGCTGTGAAATCTACCTTTCCCACTGTCCTCTCCTACTTTGAAAAACGATGACACGTATCTGATCTTATTTATTTATTCAAATACCTTGATTTTCTTTATTTGCAGGTGTTTTTTATTTTACGAATTACTTTTGAAAGTCTCGGTATTAATTGTATCATAGCTTGGACAGACCCCCCCCCCCCAAATCAAACTCAATGGTAACACCCCCTCCTTTTCACAACCCACACTTTGACTAAATCCACATTTTGAAAGGTTATTCCATAACATTGAAGAAAGAAAACTTTCACCATAGATATAATACAACCGTTAGAACTCAACGTAATAAAGAATTTCGTAGCGTAAGATTAATTATACACTGTTTGTTAATGCTATTTATGTGAAGCTCGGGACCGCAATAATAAGCACGCCCTCGCTTTCCGGTGTAGGGAAACTACAAAAAGATAGGAAAAAACCTAAAATGATAAAATTGGCAGATAATATACTTTACTCACCAGGGCAGATCTCTGATCCCTGACTCCAAGTTGTCTAATATCCGTATTTTGAGCAGCAGCTGCTTTATCCATAAGATTACGAGCTATGATCATGTTTCTATCCGTTTTCCATGCATTGTAGAGGTCATCGACGGGGTTGCATTCGAAGGCGTGGAATAGAACGCCGAAGACGATGATAAAGGACAGTGATACCTGGTTAAACAATGAAGTGCCAACATTTTTTCACGAATAAAAAAATTAAGATGGATTAAAATACTGGTACTCAAAAATGTATATCAAACATTTCTATGAAAGGTGAAGATAACGAACAGTGATCAATTTCATTACTCCTATAAGCAATATAAAAAAGGGAGTTGGGCAAACACGAACCCCTGTATATAACAGAGGTAGGATCTGGAGCGCGTTTTACAAAAGAACTTACGACTTCCGACCAACTTTTTATACTGGAATTTTCCAGTTGATTGTAGGATCGATCACTCCTCATGCAATTTTTTTAATGCTGAAAATCAAGCCCCAGAAAAGTTTTACTTCATTTAATGTAATAACTGTGTATAACAATTTAAGACTTTCGAATTTGTCGTAAGTTGTTTTGTAAAACGGGCCTAGGTGCCTAGGAGGAGTTAGCATCCCTTGTATATCTATCCATCTGTCAAGATATCTGTGATAAACAGAAATGGTAATTTTCTCCAAATTTAAAAACTATTCTGGGATCAATAGCTGCATTTCTACATATATATTTTTAAGTTCTCAACAGCATTAACTTCATTACATTGTTCTGCAATACGTGACTTGTATTGTTACAAGAGATAAAATGCATATTTGTTCTTACCATTTTGAATACAATCTCAGTGACACCTCAGATAGCAGGGAACCTCATTTACTATACGACTAACAAAAGCGTTCATTATATACATAAAATTACATCATAGGCGGAAGTAGGTGTGTCTTCGCCTTACCATTCCTCACGATCAGGACAAAGCACAGTTTGACATTATAATATTTTTGATACAAATTTTTTTGCATTTGATGTTGTGTTAGTTTAGGCCTCAAACACAGGTCTAGTTATTCCAAATAACGTGTGTGCTTGCAGACTGCAATTGTTGAATTAGTACTTCATTAAGGTTTCTTCTAAGTTTAATTGGTAAATTTGAGGTGCTTACTACTCTTAGGCACCTGGCACCACATGTGTTGCTTCCAGGGGTCTGTGTTTGTCTTATTCTCAACTTTGTGTGCCTTATAAGATGAAATTGTCCAATCTGCGGCACTCTTTAGAACTAAGAATTGTTTGCTGATTGGAAAAACATTTATCCGGGTATATATTCAGGTTGTTATATAACCCTTACAGCTCATCCTGGCTAGGGGTACAGGGTTGTAAGCAATTCTTTCACACATGCACATTTACAAGGACAGACACTTCGTTTAAAAGAAAAGTTAGACGTAAAGAAAGTAGAATAATTGGACAATGTACTCTGGCTGAGTTCATAAACATCATACTGTAATACACAACAATCAGATGCATGTTACATTATGAACATTCTTATTTCAAAATAATATTTTAACAAACCATTGATTAAGAATACATTTACCTCACTTCTTAAGAAGAAAAAAATGATAAGAAATACATACAATACAAAAAGTAAGCATTGTATGATATTTCTTTTGTAACATAGTTTACGTTATACTTGAGTTTAATGTTTCAAATGATTCCATTTCTTTTCAAAGTGATCTGTACATGTTTTGCTTTGAATTTGTTTTTCTACTTTGTAAACATTAATCCGAATTTCTTCAAATTTCTTGAATGACAGACAATTTCGTTTACATTTGTTAAAGTATGTATACTATTTAAAATGGTAATATACAAACCTTACTGTTTCAATTTCTGAACAACCAACGCTAAAAAAAATTCCTATCAGTTATAATATTAATTAACAATGTTTCATTAAACCAACATTTCACATTTCTTTAAAAAATACTGACTTTTTACAATTATACATAAAGTGTTCCAATGATTTTCTCTCTTGTATACAAAAAGTGCATAGATCCATGTTTGATTTCTCAATCATTTTAAAAGGATATTGGTAGTTAACATTCTATAATTCACTCGATATTGGAACCTTATAATTTATCATCTTTTGTGTTCATAAAAGCATTCTTATGAATTCTTTTCCACTCTTCATTTGATATTTCAAATTGTTTATCCCATGTTTTGTCCAGTTGGTTTATCCTTGTTAAAATTGAATATTCTGTATATTTTTCTGTTGTTGGTTTTATAACCTAGTAAAGGTGTAATGTATAAAGGAATAATTAATTCTTGTTCTTAATCAGATGATCAATATTAAAATATATCAACATTTTCTTTACTGCTTGTCTTACTCCGAAATATTCCAAAACAAAATAGTTTTAATGTTATATATTATAGATTGTTTTCAATTGAGCATAAGTCATAATATTACCTTCCTCGTCGAGTAATGAGTTTGTTACATGAATATTGTTTTTACACCATTCCTTCAAATACATCATTTTTATCTACTTGAGGTTTTTCGTTGTACCAGACAACAGTTTTACCCAAAGAGTCAAAGTTTCAATAGTTACAATTTCAAATACTTCACACAATAATTTCTACCAATAATCATCTTTTTAAACCTAAATTAATAGACTCCCCTATTTGTACGTTTTGCAAAAGTGACATAGAAACAAGTGATCATTTGTTTATAGAATGTTTTGAAGTAAAGGGGGTGTGGTGTGCAATTGAAGACTGGTTTCTCAATAAATGTAATAAACCATTTATATGTGATAGACAAGCCATACTAATTGGTAAATACAAAAAGAAACTTATACAAAGTACAAAATTTACTAATACTTATTGTCAAGCATTACATATTTGCCAGTATGTATAAAATTGATCTAAAACTAAACGTTTGTGTTGTATAAAAAAAAAACCCATTTTATTGATAGATTCTATATAGAAAAATATATGTTGCTAAAACACTGTAAATATTCCAAATAGGAGAATTACTAGCAGAATATATGTGACTTGCTTTAATCATGCACTGTTAACAGAAAATAACTCCTTTACATGAAATGAATGAGACTGATCAGTGGACCAGGCAAAATTGTTCCCATCTCTCCCTTTCTCTCTATCTCCATCTTTTTTCGACTATTGTGAAGTCTATACTACTTTTGTACAAAATGTCCATTTTTGAACAACACATTAGACATATACATAATCATTAAACTATACCAATACTACTATTTCTTTATTCGGCATCGAATAGATGTTTACAAAACCTGATATTCATGTTTTCCAACTTCCAATATTTAATGATATTGTGTCAATCTTTGTCTTTTTCCTGTTTGCATACCAAAAGTATTCCCCATACCTCACAGCCATATAAAACAGTAGCTCGTATGAAATAGTAAAAAAGATATAAAATGTTTTAATGGTTAGATCTATAAATTTGATATTTTTATGAAGTTTTATTGAGGCAATAACAGCTTTATTGCATTAATCATATTTTGTTTCTTTACAGAAGGAGGATGTCCCACCTATATATTTCTACTTGTTATCACATTTAATACATGTATTGCCAGCATGACTTTTCTGTTAATCAGGTGACCGCTATTATAAAAAATGACTACTTTTGTGGAATAGGTATCACTTTTTAAGTATCAATCATTGCAATATTTCCCAATTAAATTTAGTTCTTTTTGTAGTCCATTCTAAATATACCGTCTGCTTTCTCTGAAGAAAAATTGAAAAGATTGGAGCTTTGCTAGTGGATAATTGTGAGTTTGCTAAAAGATCATAATGTTTTACGTGCATTGAATAAAAAAAGTACCTAAGGTATAATATACAGATGTATGTTGATTAAATTCCTCTCAACAATTACTCAAAAGAAAAGGCAACCATTTCTTGGTGCTTCACATGTAACTTACAAGAAACTAAATAGCCCCATTACATATGAACAGGCGTAAAGGACGAATGTTAATAGTCAGTTTGTAAGTGTTGTCTTCTATATCTCTAGAAATCCCATCATACAGCTACCCACTTTAGAAATGCAAAAGACTTGTTACTGTGGGGTAAAATCCTTTTCTGTTTAGTAACTTACATAAAGTAATATAACAGTACAATGTATTATAAAATACAATCGTTTTAATTAAATATATATGGCCAAGACTTTAAACATATCTGTATTTTTTGTCAGCAATCAGTAGTTGTAGCGTGCTTGGCCCTGGACACAGTAAGGGTTTTTAATTTTGTTTTTACTGCCGCTTTCTAGATCCCCTACTGCTATCCGCTAAAGATTTTGATTTCAGTCATCTAGGACTTCATTACATAACCTGCTTCATCATGCAAAGATCTAGAATTGTTATCTGGGGAAGGGCAATGTTGCGACATACACCAAGGTCAAACATTTGACATTTAATTGTAATTTTCTGGGGCTGGACTGGAATTCAGTTCTGGGCTTGCATGGTTTCCAATCAAACCTTTTTCTTTTACAAACTTTTTTTCTCAAACAGCTCCGCCTGGAGGTAGAAAAACCGCAACTAAATCAAAACCAGCTGTCATGTGCCATTTATTTCTTAAGCCTGTGTTTATCTATATCATGATGTGACTTGAACAAGGGGTCCAAACCTTTTTCATTTTTCAAATAGCTCTGTCTGAAGGTAGTTTCAGAAAATCATGAATACATCATAACCAGCTGTCCTACGTAATTTATTTTTTTTAAAACAGCTATCTTTACTTATATGATGATAAACTTTAGACAGCATGTAAATTTTATTCTAAATCAATGCAATAGATAATGCTTATGTAAAATGAAAAGTTCATATTACTTGAGACATTTGGCATCAAACATGTTTCCAATCCAGTATATATACAATGTACTATATTTGAATCAAAATATCATTTCTGTTTCAATAAACGGCCTCTCATCATTCATCCTTCACCAGTTCACCCCCAATGAAAGTTTAAGAGAGAAATACAAACATGGGAAATACCACATCAAAGCATAACAGTGCAACGATAAACCATTTCCATCATTGTAAGAATGTAGATCAGAATGAGTTTTATTAGGGTTTTTATTAGGGTTTTCTGGAGAATATTGATAGGGGTAAGCATGGATCAATGATGTAGCATGTACTTACACCCCACACCCATATTACACAATCCACATATTCACGGTAGTTTTTATATATTACGTTTTGTCCCCCTCCTCCCCAAAATGAGTGGAAATATAGATGTAATTTGAAATCCAAGCTTAAGTCAAACTCCACAGTTAGAATTTTCATTTCAAGTGATGATCAATTTAGTATTTTGCCCTACAGTATCCATTGTCTGTGGATGAACTACAATGAAACACAACCCAACATAATTTCTCACTTTCAAAGTATGTGATATAAGTGATTAATTTATTCAATTACAGTGAGATGTACCTTTTCAGACATTATGTATGTAGACAGTTTAAAACTTAGAATAATGCACGGCAGGCGAATAACGCGTCTTCAACAGAGTATGATCATGAAGTCTAAGAGCGTACAGATCAAGTCCCCATACCTATCAGACACTGAAGCTTAATGGTTATTTTTAATTATCAAGAGCCATATCAACTTGTGTCCATTTTATCTATGATTACTCGTAATAAAATATGTCTGAAACTGTAATGGTAATCCTAGTGTCTTAATGATAGAAATAACCACAATTGTAGTTCATTTAGGAGTAGGGAATCTTTGACAACCATTGTAGCTATTTCATCATGGGTGTCATTTATTGTACTGACACAAAGTTCTTCACAGCCATTTGTTGTTTCTTATCTGTCCACAAAGTCTACACTGGTCTTCTGTTAGTATGTTACGTACCCGTTGTCATAGGATCAAATCTTATTTCAAATTTGAAAAACATAATTACCTACTTTCAAAGATTGTAATATAGGTATGTCATTTATTATAGGATTAAACATTCTTTCTGAAGAATTTATCGATGTGTAAACTCCGGACATTTTACTCACAAACTGAATAAAAGTGCGAAGTGTTAAGTTTGTGAGTGAAATGTCCGGAGTTTACACACCGATAAACTCTTCAAAAAGAATTTCTGATTCTTATAATTCCAATTTATTCACTTTATTAACAATTGCAAAAATTTGAATAGTTTCCCTGTACTATGTTATTTATTTTCAGGCATGTATGAATACATTGCGTTTTCGTATTTATTGATGTGTAAACTCTTCAGCTTTATTTTTGTCCAATGAAAACTATTGTAATAAATAACATTGGAATTATATATATATAGTGACGTGTACCTTTTCGGACCATTTTGTAAACAGACAGATTAAACTAGTTAAATCACCAGGTCCATCAGGCCTCTATACCACTTTGAACACAGAACTTAATACAATACATAAATCAGTATACTGTAAAAAGTATTTCCAAAATGTCAGCATGTCCCCATTAATATCTTAACGTCTGACCAAGACTTGTACAGCTAACAAACTTCATAGACATACTAAATGAAGTTTCCTTGCGGGAAATTACGATTCTGTAGCACTGAAAGCATGTCCCAGTCACAAACCTTTGATATATTAATGTACACACTCTTTCACATTAATAGCCCATCAATATGTCTTTGATCAGGTAATATTAAACAGAGACCTAGCCTTTATGTGGATTTTTTATTATTATAATGTAAGATGGCACATCTATTAAATTCTGCAATAAACTGCAATTTTTAAATAAAAATAATAAATTTGAATATTTGAGGTATATGCATCTAAATTATCTTCAATTGCTTATACATGAAATAACTCTCTTGCACGTACAAATGTTTGAAAAAATACCCACCAGCTTTGTGTACATAGGTTAATTCATCTGATCTTGATCAATGAAATTTAGAATCTACAATGTGATAGCCTATGGATACACAGCACAAGCCTTGAAACTTGACATTGAAAGGTCACATGAACATATTTCTAATAGTGGTATTTCACTTTACAAAACAAATATGGATGTGAATTAAATTATTATTTTCGAAATATCACATGGGTCAGCATGGAATTCTGGACTGGTCTCGGAATCATGAATTACAACTCTGAACTTTGACCGCTCTGCGAATGTCGGCGACCGAAGGTCGAAAACCCCGTTATCGCTACTCCTGCTAAGCCGCAAGTCGTGGAGACCCGAGACCTTGACCGACGAATTCAAGATAAAACACTCTCGCACAGAGAAGTTGACCGAGGGAAACCGAGAACCCTGAAGCACGGTTCTTGCCCCCGAAAGTCTCCGACGTCGTCACTCGAGCCCACAACTTCTTCACGGATGTAGATAGGGACGCGGGACCACTTAAACGAAGCCCCGTGACCTCTCTATTATTCTATTGTTGATTTTTCACTTTTCTTTTATTATTAGGGCTTTCCACCTTTCTGTGGAAAGTCCTATTGTTATTGTTCTGTTTATTAAGTTTTTCCACCTTTCTGTGGAATGACCTTTTGATATTGTTCTGTTTATTATTAGGTCTTTCCACCTTTCTGTGGAAAGACCTTTTGATATTGTTCTGTTTATTATTATTTGTCTTCTTTTCTTTCCGCTGCGAGAAGCTCTTGATGTTTTAAGACTTATCGAAAAACAATGTAGATCATCATATTTAGCATCTCAAAACATGCTCAGATCTCACCCTGCGTATTTGATCTTTGACCCCTAACGAACTTATGGGACATTACGCAAAAAACCCTTGTTATCGATTCACCTTGAAAACCGTAAATGATAAGAGCATGGAACTTTCACTAAATTCTTTAGTCGATCAAGTTGAAGCGTTGTAGTGTTTACTTTTAAGTTTTCGGTGACCCCTAAAGGGAGTTAATGGCCCTGACGATTTTTACGGAAAAATTCAAAACTCCTAAAATATAAGTCGTAGAAAGACGGAACCAATTGGAATGGAATACTTGACCTTTGACCTTGAAAATCGGGTCAAGGTCAAAAGTCAAGGTCATCTGGAAACTTTGAAAATAAGCACTTTCCATACAGTCTAAAGCATAGAAACTACAGATAAAGTGTTATATGCACAAGCAGTCACAAACCAAATTATTCCAACGCTTTGCATTACGACTCTGAACTTTGACCTTTCTTCAATTTACAGTGACTTGCGTAAAAACCATTGTTATCACATCAGTATGGAAACCGTAATTGGTACGAACACGAAATGTTCACTAAACTTATTGCCTGATCAATTGTAAAAGATGACTTCCTGTTTTTGATGGTTTCTCGATCCCTTTAGGGAATTAATGCCCTTGAAAGTTTTCGATTTCGCGTAGAAATTTACAACTCCTAAAGTATTTGTCGTAGGAAGACAGGACCAACTGAAGTCACATCCCTGACCTTTTACCTTGAAAATTATGTCAAGGTCAAAGCTCAAGGTCATCTAGAAACTTTGAAAATAAGCACTTTTCACACCGTATAAAGCATATAAAGTAGATATTAGGTATAATATGCACAATTAGTTAAGAACCAACTTAAGTCAATGCATTGCATTACGACTCTGAACTTTGACCTTTCTTCGATTTACAGCGACTTGTGTAAAAACCATTCTTATCACTACAGTATGAACACCGTAAATGGGACGAACACGAAATGTTCACTAAACTTATTGCCTGATCAATTGTAAAAGATGACTTCCTGTTTTTGATGATTCGTTGATCCCTAACGGGAATTACTGCCCTTAAAAATTTTAAATTTCGCGTAGAAATTTACAACTTCTAACGTATTTGTCCTAGGAAGACAGGACCAACTGAGGTGAGATCCCTGACCTTTGACCTTGAAAATTAGGTCAAGGTAAAAGGTCAAGGTCATTTGAAAATAAGCAATTTTTATACCATCTAAAGCATATAAAGTACAGATTTTTTGGTATTCAGAGACATTGTTTGAATGTCTGAAAAGGTGGAAAGACCTCTAATTGTTCGCGAACAATTAGGATTACTAGTTATTATTATCATTTGTCTTCTTTTCTTTCCGCCGCGAGAAAATTTTGACGTCTTAAGACTTATCGCAATGTAGACCATCCTTTTCGACATCTGAAAACATGCTCAGATTTGACCCTGCGTAACTGAACTTTGACCTTTAACGAACTTAGAGGACTTTACGCGAAAAACCCTTGTTATCGGTTCTTCTGGAAAACCGTGAATGATAGGAGCATCCGACCTTTTCCAGAACATAGAGGTGACTTGGTTCAATTGACATGGGAATTCAACCAAAGGATTCGAGGACCCTTTCAGGAAGTTAGTACACCTCATGTTTGACGGTTTCTGCGTAAGAAATCGTCGACTCCTAAAGTATTCGTCGTAGAGACACCGAAACCACTGGAACAGGTTGGGTGACCTTGACCTTGAAAAATAGGTCAAGGTCAAATGTTATCCCGAAAGACCAGAAAATGGCACTTTTTATACCCTCTTTCCCGCTTCAGATAGCAGTGAAATACCATATGAGTCAGCATGGAATTCTGGACTGGTCTGGGTATTGCTGAAGACGGAAGACCCTAATAACTAGACACTCATTACTAGTAATGAGAAGGTCTTTCGTTTGATCACTTCCGGTAAAGAGCTTTCGGTTCCTACGAAAACCATTCAAATATGTCAGAGAATGTACTTTAACAATAAATGAGAAGTGTATTATCGAATTTTTTACTCATTTCTTGTAACTTCCGGTGACGACCGGAAGTACTATTCAGATGTGTTTTCCTATAAATGATAGCGACACTTTACTGTATATATTCCCTGAAAATTTCACGTCTCTATCTGAAAGAGTTCTCAAGAAAAAGAAGTAGACTAAAGAAAGAGAAAGTAGTAGGTTACTACCGACCGGAAGTCAATTTTGAAAAACAAAATTGTCAAAACTTTAGAAGTTGATACTATTCTTAAGACATGTGAAAATCATATGAAACACTTCAAATATAAACGAGATTCATGGGGACAAAGAGACGAAAAGTAAAAAAGTATTTCATTAAGAAACCGGAAGTAGTCGTTTTGACTTCTGACGGGGTCAATATTCTTTTGACACTTTGAAAGAGACTTAATAAACTAGTATAGGTTTCAATTTAAAAGAAAAAGTTTGAAATTTACGATTATTTCAATCACTTCCGGTGACGACAGGAAGTGACGGTCGACATGCTCAACACCCTATTGGATGCTTACAAACAGATATTGATCATCCCTGAATATTTGATGAACCTATATTTTACCCTCTCCTAGAAAAATGCTGGACAAAATCTCGTTTGAGAAACAGAAAATCGGCCATATTTTCCTACCGGAAGTGAATTTTGGAAAAAGTCATTTCATAAGACATTCCTGAAAATTTCAAGAAAATCTACCCAGCCCATCTCTGAGAAATCACTCGAAGAAATCGGAAAATTGTCATTTTTTTCAAATACTTACCGTATACAGCGGAAGTGACGGACGAAAAAATTGAAAGTATGTGTACAATGGCCTAATGCTAGTTGATCAATCCTACAAGTTTCAAGCGTCTATATATATTTATCATTGAGAAAACAAAGTTTGAATTTGTCCACCCCTATCTCACGACCGGAAGTGAATTTTCGAAAAATATTTGACGTTATCTAGACATGTATAGTGTCTACAACATATGTTAAATACAAGTCAAACAGTTGTTTAGTAAACGAGATTTAAGGCATTGGAAAAGGAGAATTTGAAAAGTCTTTCCTTAATTACAGGAAGTCGACGTTTCGACTTCCGGTGGAGTCAACGGTTTTCAATACTCCAAAAGACCCCTGATAGGGTGGTATAGGTTTCGACTCAACAGCTACAACTTTAATTTTTCGATTCATTTTATCACTTCCGGTGACGACCGGAAGTGACGGCCGACATTCTGAACCCCCCAAATGCACGCCTACAAAGTGAGATCTATCAACTCTGAAAATTTGGTGACTCTATCTTTTACCGTTTCTGAAAAAAAACGCTGGACGAGAACAGCTAATAAGCCATATTTGCCGACCAGAAGTGAATTTTGAAAAAATGGAAAAAAAAACTGTCCGTGGTATTTTCATTTTTGTATCATCCCTGAAAATTTCAAGAAAATCCATCCAGCCATCTCTGAGAAATCAAGGGGAAAAAAATAATAATAAACAGTAGAATCACTATAACACTGCACGAAAAAACACCTTTTATCACATTTTGTTTTTGACAAAATGTTAATGAAAGATGGACCTTTATCTTTGATTACCTTTCAGCAACCAAAAGGTGAACTTTCACATTTAATTCAATGAAAGGTGAAAAAAGATTACCTTTTCTCAACTTCTATCGAAGAAAAGGTCATTACAACCTTTTTTTCTTGAAAGGTTGAAAAATATTACCTTTCATTGACTTTCAGTTCACTAAAAGTTGTTGATCAATCTTTTTTTAAAAAGGAAATTAAGATAACAACTAATATTCAAATCCTCTTTACTCAATTCTTTCCGACTGGAAAGATTCCTCCCAACAGTTCAAGCTTCTGTCTATTTCTATTATTTACTAATCTCCACACTATCAAAAATATATTGACAGGAAAAAGATAATAAATATGTTTTTTAATCATTTATTTTCCAAATCATTCGCATTTTTAAGCATGCAGATATACATATCACTCCATACCTCCATGACAATTTGAACAATGATTTCATTCCTACATCAAAATACAATCAATTTCAAGCAATGTGAAATCAGCCAAAACTGGTTAAACAAAGTCTACACATAATTTTGGGTTTACTAAATTGTGTAATAAATATGCATATTACATAAAAAATATAATTCATTTTTTAAACATATTGATAATGAATGAAACAAGAGGCCCATGGGCCACATTGCTCACCTGAATCACTTTGGCTCAAAATTTACCTATATATTTGCATGATTTTAACAAACTTGAATCTGCACAATGTTTGAAAGCTGCCAAGTAAATCTTTTGAACTTTTCTGGTCCAGTGGTTCTTGAGAAGAAGATTTTTTCTTATTATATTTTCATGTTAAACTTTGATTTACTATTATGACCCCACCCTATGGTGGCCATGATTTTAACAAACTTCAATCTGCATTATGTCAGAAAACTGTCATGTAAATTTGAACATTTCTGGCCTTGCCAGTAGTTCTTGAGAAGAAGATTTTCAAAGAGCTTTTTCTATAATTTCGCATGTTAAAACTTTGATTCCCTATTGTGGTCCCACCCTACCCCCGGGGCCATGATTTTAACAAACTTGAATCTACACTATGTCAGGAAGCTGCCATGTACATTTGAACTTTTCTGGCTCTGTGGTTCTTTAAAAGAAGATTTTTAAATGACCCCACCCTATTTTTCATTTTTGTGATCATTTCCCCTTTGAACAAACTTGAATCCCCCTTTCACCCAAGGATTTGTACCAAGTTTGATTGAAATTGGGCCACTGGTCCTGGAGAAGAAATCGAAAATGTGAAAAGTTTACAGACAGACAGACGACAGACAACAGGTGATCAGAAAAGCTGGAAAAAAAACCACCAAGAAGTGGACCTAAAAATTTGGCTCACACCATATATCTCTCTCTTGGGCAAACTACAATAACACCTTTTCCCATTATACATTCAGTAGCATACACAAATTTACTTTTGATTCTCTGAACAGGTACAGCCAACTGCCAAACGTTTATAGACAAATGGCGGACGTCAACGTCTAAACGTCAACGTAATACGGATTTTCAGTGGCTATGAAATTACAAAGAGAATAAATCTTACCTCAGTATTTTGTTATATATCCCTTTGATCTGATCATTTTCAACATTATGGAAGGTAGGGATCGATAGAGGTTCCGTATGTAAGTAACGGGTATGTTAATCCAGATGTCATTTATATTTCTCTCCAAGTCAGTGACAAATGTTTATATTAGAAAGTCTGCGTTTAAGTTTATTTTTCAACAGAAACCAAATGTTTTCAATTACATTTGCATCAGGTGACTGTGCTGGCCAAAACATACCTGGAATTCTGTTTATTTGTTTATATTCTTGTACAATTCGGGCACGGTGAACCGGGGCATTGTCATCTTGAAATATGTAATCGTTAGAAGGAAAATTTTTCACTACAACCGGCCACAATTGTTCTTCAAGGATATCAATATATTTATTTGCATTAATGTTGCCATTAACCACCGTTAGTGTGCCAACTCTATTCCAGGTAATGCATCCCCACAACATTAAACTCATAGCAGGTTTCGGTGGTGCGCCGGGGCTGATGCACGCTGGTAACCATTCTTCCCCTGCCTTTCTCCAAATATAAACTCGATTGTTTTGTCCCAAAACAACTTTACATTCATCAGAGAAGATCACTTTTGACCAGTTATAGTCAACAGTCCACCGTCGTTTACCTCTCGCCCATGCCACACGGTTTTTCCTATTTTGTTCCCGAATCCTAATTTTCTTCCTGCATACACGTCGATGGTACTTATTTTTTGACAAATAACGATGAATTGATCTTTCAGACACGGGAACTTGCCTACCTTGATTAAATTGTCCTGTTATGTCTTTTAATGGAGTGGTACGGTTAAATTTTACAAGCCGCAATAGTTGGCGCTCGTCTCTAACGTCCATTTTTCTGGGGCGTCCCGATTTTTTAGCATTTCCCGAACTTCCTCGAATTTCACACCGTTTTACAACAGCATACACGGTTTTCCGGTCCATTTTCAATACCCTAGCAGTTTCAGAATAATTTCGCGTTTGTCTGTAACTGTCAACGACAATTTGTTTCACAGCTGGCGATAAATTCTTAGACTTTCCCATAGCTACATTCAGAAGCTTGTGTCAGACGATCATCAAATAAATACCAACATATGACGTCACATATGACGACACAAGACCCTGTACTTATATGTGGTATGCATACGGAATCCCTGTTATCTATATATAGAATTTACAAAAGAAAAAACAAGCCACTTCCGTGAAGTTGGAATTTAGATCCGCCATTTTGTCTATAAACTTTTGGCAGGTGGCTGTATATACATTGATGAGCTTTCTTGCTCATACTGCCTCCTATACCATACTTCCACAGGTTTTCCAAATGAAAATCTAAATGAATATGGGAGGCGTTTAAACCACATAACTTTTGCCAAAAAATGACTTTTCAATTCACTATGGCTATCGATCATAACTTTGTGCTCCAAAAATCTGACAATCTGACCTGGATGTGGTGTGAGATCATTATAAGTATGTACAAGTTCACCATTATCTCCACACCAGAAAGCTAAAATAAAGGAGGAACGTACACTTCGACTATGCTTTGAACCTAAAATTGATCCATTTAGGAACAACTCTTTTCCTGCTTTTATAGAGGAACACAATGTCAGTTGCTTATCACCATACAAAAAAGAATACATATTTTGAAGTCTATCCATCTCTACATCAGTTAATGTTTCACCCTTAAATCTTTTAACAAAGATACCATCATTATTGCTCCAGTCCACTGACAGTAAAGTGGTTTGAAATGAAGCTTTTTGTACAATACTAATATTGTGAGATAATCGTAACTGTTGATGCAATGTTCCACGCACACCTTCAGTACGACAATTGGACACTTCATCAAATAAACACAAGAATTTTTCATCAAAATAAAAATCTGTTCGTCTTTCCCTAACCCAATTTTCTTTCAAGTACTTCTTCATAATTTGAGTTTCAATACTTTTTCTGTTTGTTGGATAAGAACCAAGAATTCCATTTTCTCGCTCAAAACTGAACAACCAAAATGAGTATATTGGGCCAAAATCAAACAAACAGTCTAACAGATGACAATGAAAATGCATATTTGGTGTTACAAATTCTTCACTATACAGTTCTTCAAAAATTTTACAAAAATTGATCAACAAAGCATCTGCCACCTTTCCATTTCCTAATGAAATGTATCTAGAGCACAACCTTCTGCATGCTAATACAAACTTTCTCCAGCATTCCAAATGTTCATCAGGTATGACATTTTTCAAAGCATAAACTGAAAAAAGTAGAGTCCAATTTTTCCATTGATCAGCATTAAATGACCCATAAGAAGATGAAAACTTTTTAGGTAATTTGCCAATATCAGATGGACAAAACAAATTTGAAATATTTTCCTGAATAACTAAAAAATCACTTTCCTTCAAGATCATTTTAGTTTTCCACACACAAATCATACGTTTTGCAGTTCCAAGGAAAAGATTATGCATAGGGTCTATAGGTGTCATTCTTATTGGATCAAAATAGTCTAAATCTAGAAGACATGACACTCTAACTCCATGCTTCTTTTCTAGTTTTTCTTTCTCAGATTTTAAAGAACATTTTGAAATTTTTCCACAAACTTCCCTGTGGTGGTCATTTGTTCTAATGGGCCAATTGCTTCTTGCAAAGCCACCAAATGTTTTTTCCCCTAAAACACCTGGAAATTGTTTTTCGCACTTGTTACAACCTAAATTAGCCATATGGCCATAAAATCCACATAACTTCCTGCTCGCTGGCACATCACACCCTACACAGAGGAGAGCCAATCGAAACTTTTTAAATTGTTTTCCAGATTTCCTAGATTTCAGGAAAAATCCATTATGCCAAGCCTCATTTAATTCATCAACTAATGGTTGAAAAAGTGTATTTGTTGGTGGCTCTTTCTTCATATCAGGTATTATACCAATCAAAATTATGTTTTCCCTTTTAAATCTCTCTTCTCTTGGTAAATTCAAAAATGAAATATAAATAGCTCCTACAGAGTAATCGGTGTGCTTGAAAGGCTGAAACCAATCTACATTCAACATCAAACCATAGTTGCCTTTCTCTTTTAAAAAATCATATTTTCCACCATTAAAATCTTTCCAGATATTTCCATCATAAATGTCATGAAGCACATTTTCTTGGGTGTTTCTAGATCTCCAGCTTTCACATTTATCCTCAAAATCTTCACGATTTACAAAGGTTTCCAATGACGACTTTAGTGATTTGTAACAATATGTCTTAAATGGTACAAAGTTTGGAACACCTGCTTCTCCTATGTCTTTCAGTAAAAACTCTTTACATTGTTTACTCATATGTGGAAGTCTATGATTTGGATAGCATATATGATTACAAAGTCTGGATTGTTGTGTCCCTTCAACTCTTACAAAACAATCATTAAATTCATACAGTGTGAAACACTTTCTACACACAACATACTGAGAAAATTGCACCTTGCTGCTAGCTAAAACTTTCGACATTGAGTACAGATTTTGAGGGAAAACATTTACTAATGGTTGAAGAACTGCAGAAAAAATACATAAAAAACAAAATCCAGTTGACAATAGCTTCAACAAAGCTTCAACAGCTAAATCAGACACATTATATACTGACTGCCACAGTACCAAAATACTACATATAACTCGTGTCAACACATTCATTGATTCTGATTCAGATACATTTTTATGCTCTTCAAGATCTGTATCGATAGAAATGTCAGTATCTTCAATATCAGAGTCAAAATCACTGCTCACTAAAATGTCTGCACTGTTTTCAAAGTCATCATCAAAAAATGTTTCAGCATCTTCTTCACTAATATTACAAAAAGTTTTGTGTGCAACAGTTTTCTTCTTGATATCATAGTTTTTATATATAATCTCTTCATCATCTGAAAAAAGTGCAGTTTCCTCATGAACATCATCATCTGTTTTGCTATCATCACTATCACTATATGCATTTGACAGTGGAAGGTCTTTACTACATGTTTCCACATGTCTCCGAAAATGTCTGTCTGAAAACTCTAATTTACATTTTGTGCAAATCTTACGTGGACGCTTTGCTGCAAATGGCATATTGTATTACAATTTTAAAAAAAACCGCTTAATTTTTCACAGAATAAAAATCCGCATAACAATAACAAAACTACATAACACAGTCCAATAACATGTAAACTCTAATGGTGACAAAATATGGAAAGATGGCTCCTGGATGCATTGCTACACATGTAAGTATCATCTGTACTGCACAATTAATGAAATATGTATGTCTCCATTAGTGCAAGTGACTACTCTATGTGATCAGTAAACACAAGAAAAAAATTTAAAGTTTGAAGTACACAGTGTTGAATATGATTATGCAAACTTATAATAATATATCAATTATCTAATTTAAGTGGTAATATACCGTAGTTGCATGCGTGCATGGTACTTGCCTCATTTTAATGTCAAAAAGATTTAAATAACCCCCATCATATCCTCCTTATATAGAAGCAGTTTATTAAAATGTATGAAGATGAACTACTTTTGAAAAAGAAAAAAATAACAAAACAATATGAACTAATAATCTCTTTTGTGTTGATCTCAATTTTTCCTTGGATAAAAGGTTCAATTCTCCTTGCCTGGCTATTAAGGATGAACTGATATGAAAAACACCTTTTAACTGCAAGTAGGCACAAGGATTCTCCTACTACTATAATGATATTTCAGTACAAGTTCATATTGCAATTTTTAATTAAATTATTTTGAAAATGAAAATAAAAAAGGTTATGCCAGGTCACCTCTCCATATCTGCCTGGCTATAGGATCATTTCAAATGAAAACACCTCTCCATGGCAAATAGGCATGAGGATCTCCAATTCTGATCATGAACTCATTTTACTATCAATAGAAATACTACACTAAGATACTTAATTGATCCAAGCCAAAGGTTGTACAAATTAAAATACATGTAATATAATAGTAAAGGCTATATGGACTGTGCTTTGATAGGTTAGTGGTTAGAGCACCTGACTGGTAATGTAGGGGTCCCGGGTTCGATTCCCGGTCCAGCCATTTATTTTCTCCTCTCCTATACTACAATACAAATTTTATCATTTATAAAAAAAAAAATTAGGGTCACCTCTCCATATCTGCCTGACTATAGGATCATTTCAAATGAAAACACCTCTCCATGGCAAATAGACATGAGGATCTCCAATTCTGATCATGAACTCATTTTACTATCAATAGAAATACTATAATAGGATACTTGATTGATACAAGCCTAAGGTAACAAGTACAAGTTAAAATAATGTAATAGTTAGGGCTATATGGACCGTGCTTTGATAGCTCAGTGGTTAAAGCACCTGACCGGTAATGCAGGGGTCCCGGGTTTGATTCCCGGTCCAGCCATATATTTTCTCCTCTCCTATACTACAATACAAATTTTATCATTTATCAGGGGGAAAAAATTAGGGTCACCTCTCCATATCTGCCTGACTATAGGATCATTTCAAATGAAAACACCTCTCCATGGCACATCGGTGTGAGGATTTCCTTTTTTTTTTTAATTCACTTCCTTGTATGCCTTAAAAAAATTATTTCATATCTTCACTTAGATACGAGAGTGAGTTTTAGTCTCTGTCACTAAATTTGAAACAATGGGTTCATGTCAATTCAAATGCTTTTAATTCATTGTAATCTACCAGTATTTAATTGATTTAAAATTTATCACTTAGCACTAGTAATTTTGTTTGTTCGTCCATAAGAGACTCTAAAGTTTAATAAAAGCAATTTTTACTGGTTCTAATTTTATCCACAAAAACATTAAGAGCCATTCTCTGTAACCACTTAAACATTTATATAAGGGGTCCGGCACGCACTGTCACCGATTTTTTTCAAATTTGGCACATCGACTTAATCTGGCATAAGTAATGTAAAACCATCATAATTTGGTTGCTATGCAACTCTGTTGCCATGGTAACACGTACATGCCATTCAGGTCACAAAAGAGTCAATTTTCACATGAAAAATGACATTTTTTATTCAACTATGCTGGATTAAGCTGTTTGAGTTCTTATTTAATCATTATAAAATGATAATATATAGCATTTTTATTATTTAGTTTGATATTTAGTTAAAGGTTTGAATAATTCTGTTATATTTTCATTCTGTCTGGAAAAGAGGGTTGTTTGATACATTCTGAAAAAGCTAATTTAGAGGCAAATTTGAATGATGGATAAAAATTCCCGCATTCAGCTTGAAATCTATAAATGCTTGTACAACATACATTAGATATAGTACTATCATATAACAATGAGACATGTTTGGGAATCTACCATCTAAGCTGTGTTTCCATGGAAACAAAATGATGCATTTCCTCATGATATGACAGTAGAGATGCATTTTTCAATGTAATTCAAAATACAATTTTCTATGTATTCAAAGTATATAATCTTAATAACCGACTGCTATTGATGTTGGATTTTAAATTTTAACAAGCTTAATATGAGAATTCATGTTGGTTGCCATGGAAACGAAAATTGCTATTTCTTTTCAAATTCGAAATCCATGCAAAATAAATAAATTTTTAGACCAAAAATAAAAATGCTTTTATAGACAGATTCAACTGAAGTCAATGTTAAAGTTGGTAAAATATTAATACTGATAGATAATTCATATTACATTGTTGCTATGGTAACAAAATATCACAAAATAGCAAACTTGATGTTCACATTCTTTTCAAGTAAATCTCATTTTGTTATACATCATGCATGTTCTTCAATCATAAAAACTCTTAATTTGTAACAGATAATTAAATCAATGCATAGTATTTTTGTTTTAATTTTTTTTTTCTTTCAAATGTGCATGGTTTCTATTTGTGTATTGTACATGTATCACAAATTGCATTGTATATCTTTAGAATTCATCAAAATAACTACCATATTTAGAAAATGCATATTTGAATATTTCAGTTATTTCAAACTATCATGTACATTTTCTCACCTTGCCAATCGAATTAAGTGTGACATTGAAATTGAATCATTGATCTTAAAAATTGTTCAAGTTAAATAAACTAAATAGGATACATAAAGATTGTAATTTATCATCGATTCATGAGGAATTACCCCCCCCCCCCCCCCCCCCCCCCCTCTGCAGTTCAATATTAGCTCTGTTTACTATGTATGTGCAAGAAATATTATGCCAGTACCATGTATGAAATCTATTAAACTAACATTTCTTAATACATGACTTGACAATTTACATAGTTGCTTACGAGGAAGTATTTTGACCTTGACTTGTGACCTTGGCATTTGATTCAAAACAATTGAGGGCCTCTATTTTCTATGGACGTTCATCAGTGTCACTCGTTTAACGTATCTTTTTAAACATAGGTATGTGAATTATATTTCAACATCATAATAAGATCTTGCTTGTAACTGTAACATACTAATGATGGTCATATTGAAGTCATTTAGTATGCTGGGAAAGTCAATATCTTTAATATCTGACATCATTGGAACCCACGGGTTGATTCATTGATTATCATTTAACGTCCCGCCGAAGAATTTTTCACTCATATGGAGACGTCACCATTGTCAGTGAGGGTTGCAAAATTTAGGCCCATGCTCGGCGCTTAAATTACGGCCTTTGAGCAGTGGGTTCCGATGATGAATATTTCACAATCGTATCCTATTATAAATGGTATACCTTTATTTTAGAATCATATATTACAAAATAGACAAGATAAGCACACACAATCTTTTTCTAATTTTGCACAAAAAAAGTCATCATAGCTAATCGTCTTCTCAATAGCATAGAGGCAACTAAAATATAATGTGATCTGCTTCTTTCCGGTTAAATGAACCACACCCTTTCATATCCTTTGAGGCAACATAAGCATCAACCATACACTGATGCTTCTGACTTGGCCCCCACCAAAATGACAATATGACACGTCCTACAAAATCAATAAATAATATTAATTTTAAGAGAAATACCAAGATGAATATATGCAATCATATCAAAAACTTATGTCCCATCTAAAATGTATTACTTGTTCTCCCCATGTCATCTGCATCTACTACTACATGTAGCTGCAATATGTATTCCTTAAATTATGTTTGAATGAAATCTTATTCAAACCCTTTTCTTACGGTAGGTAATAACTTACTTAAATATATGTATTTTTATCTAGATTTAGTTTTATCTAAACTCTAAGGTGATTATATGACCTCAATTAATCAACACATGGGTTAATTATAATATTCAAAACAGTGAGAATTGTTTTGCGGTGTTTTATCACTTGAGGACTTGTGCGACGTTTCTCAATAATATATATCAATTTTCATGAATGTGCACTCTGTCTCGTTTCTACAAAAAAAAATTCCGGGTACGTCGTATTACCATGTCTGTTTTAGAGATAGCACACCGGTACTCAGTATTTTGATAGTTTCTAATTGTTGCAATCAAAAGTTATGTATTACAGAAGGTTGTATATATAAGGACAGTACAAATTATATATTTTAGCAAAGAAGGGATCAAATCCAGGACCCCTGCATTACAAGATAGGTTATATAATCGCTAAGCTACCCAGGCCGGTATATAAATATAGTAATATTACTACAATATAAAATTTGAATTTATTTCCGAAATCATACAATAGCTCTTTATATCGAGAAAATGGAGAAAGAATCCAGAGAAAATGTCAGAAATGTTGCTTGCATGTCCTTAATAAATACTTCTGTTTTGTTAGTGGCATGTGTAAAATGAAAACAAAATCAAGCTGAACAAAAAAGAAAAAAATAAGAGTAAATCCCCATGCATAACATGTATACACTAAGGTGTATCAGTATTGATATTTCTAAAATATTTTCCCATGCATAACATGTATAGGCTAAGATGTATCAGTATTGGTATTTCTAAAATATTTCCCCATGCATAACATGTATAGGCTAAGGTGTATCAGTATTGGTATTTCTACAATATTTCAATTCTGTTTAATTAGGCCTAATTGAATTTATTCATAGAATTGATAATGTTTTTAAAGTATCATCAAAAGTAAAGAATACTTAATACATGGATAACTAATAAAACTGAATAGTGTCCCCACCTCAATTCACTTCTCAGTTGAGTATCTGTACATGTATAACCACCCCCCCCCCCCTCCCCGAACTAATACAAGTAGAAAAGATTAGAGATAAAATTCAATGTTATGACCCATTACTTTATTTCACGAAGGAGAGCTTATTCAATGTTTTGGCATGTACATGTATCAATGCAAAAGCAAAAAAAAGTATTCAATGGCTTAATCACAACAGGGCGTCTCTTTTCTTAAATTATATGTATATATTTAACGAAAGGTCATGCATTTTTCAAATGAATAAATATCTATGATTTTTTTTATGATTCTATTACTTCATTCTATTATAAAACAAATAATGATAACGATTTTGCATTTATTATCTCAATTTCACCCTAGTCATACGATCCCCTACAAAATAAAGTGTGCTGCAGTAGATCTAAGTACTGTAATGTGTGACGCCACAGTCTACATTTTGACGTCATATCAATACAACTGAAGCAGTGGCGAGTTGAAGGGTGAATATTTAGCACGCACACACATCATATACATGTGTCATGCTATATGGCAGATCTAGAGAAATTCATAATTGTACACAATGTCTATGAAAACATTTGACATCAAATGATTGTGATCAAGTTGATTAATTCTAGGCTTGTGAATGGATTTCAAAGTAAATAGAATAATTACCTGTATAGGGTCTGTAAGTCTCGTCATGTGATTGCCGAGATTTAGCGAGATTATTAACTTCCGGGTACATCAACATCTCAAATTGCACTGTGTAGAGAGTGGTATACATAGATATAGCGTTATCAATCGATTATGTGGAAGTTTAACGAGATAAACATGGGAATTGAAGCAATAGTGGAGTCGTCGAGGATTCTTCGCTTCGTGTTTGACGAATTACGTGTAATAACTGCCAGTGTACAAGCATCGACGAGGGTACGTCTTGCAGATAAAGAGCAGGTTGGTAAAAGCGTAATGAGATGTACGATATGTTTTTATATTCTCAAATCATTCCAATTGAAAATATATCAATACTTGAAAAGAAAAACGGATTATGCATAAAACTTGCTTTGTGTTTATACGAATGTACGATCGGAAGGGGGGGCAACGATACTACATGTACGTACCAGCAGTGTACAGTTGTATACATATTCAATAAGCAAAGCTCATTAATGTGCCTATCTATATCAGTTACATCACAGATGGGTTAAGATTGTTTAATATTTGAAAATTATTTTATAGATATGCCTTGAATCTGAGGATAAAGGTGTTGTGTATTGTGCAGTCATCATTAATGTGGATGTCTGATGCCAGTATGCCCATAATGGGGCAGTCTAAGTGTCGATCTTCATATGGCAGCAAATTTTCAAAGGCAGGTACACAATTTAAAGATAAAAATAATGTCAATACATGTTTGGATCTATATCTATTATGATTATGATAATTAAAAGATTATATGTTGTAAACTTTCTTTCTTTTTAGAAATTTCTTTCTTTATAAACTGTCTTGCTGTTATGCCCTCTGAGCCCAAATTGGAATAAACTTATCTATACCCAAAGTAAGTAATAAATGGGTTCGAACTGTGAAGATAAAATTTTTACATGTAGATATATTGGAATTTTTCAGATATAAGAAGGCAAATAAAACTGTTCAAGGTAAAATAGCCAGTAGTTGGATAAAACATCCAAAGTCGGCACAGTCAAAGGTCACAACAACAATGGAGGAATTAACTGCATCCTCATTCCGAAGGTACAGCAGGCCATTTTCAGCAACCCTGAAATTCTTAATTGAGGCTAAGTGCCCATTTTCAGCTTGAACAATGACAATTAAAGAGGCCTGTGCAAATGTTGGGATTTCCCTATTGGTAAGTCAGCATTATAGATTGAACAATTATGTGTACCTAATACATGTACATTAGCTGTACATATATGTATTCATATATATTATCATGGATGTATCCAAGTTTATTATAACTTTAAAGTAACATTTTATGAATGAAATACAAATACTAAATAGGCTTCATTGTGATATTGAACTGCTAATGTTCTTTATAAACTTTACTTGCATCAAGTTTTGAATACTGAAGTACATCTATGTCAAAAGAAGTATGCATATTGCAGTATAATACTTTCACCACTAATCAGAGCACTTGTAAATCATGTATATTTTATCAATACATGTAATGACATTTGCCATTTTAGAAAGTGATGCAAGGGATGGTTCGCTGCACCTCAAAACAAAATTTGAATATTGGCATCAGATTCAAGGACAACACCACCCGAAAGACACCCAATGCTGTGATTTTCTAGTGTGGATTCCTAGTGACACTCAAATAATTCACATTGACAAAGATGTATTATGGTCAACCTTTTACGCGTGATAGAGTTTAATTATAATAATGAAGTATTTTTGCAGTCTAAAACACACACACATAACCACATGTACATATACTTTATTATGATATCAGTGGTGCATCTATCAAAGTTATGTAATTACATGTATATTTATTGAATAAACATTTATAGACAGAGTTTTTCTTATTTTAGATGAACCAAAATACATGCATGTATAGACACAGTGTCCAGCTTTACAAAAATCATTCAATTACATGCATTTACTAAAACAATGGATTTTACTTCTTTTTTAATAATGCAGATTTGAAAACCTTCAGAATGAGAACAAAAGGCTTTATGTTTGATTGTATATTGTTTAACGTTCCTCTCGAGAATATTTCATTCTGATGGAGACGTTCCAAAGGGCTTTATATTCATATGAATATAAAAGGCTTTATATTTATATAAATATGTAGAAAAGTTATATTGCATATATGATATTCATTACTTTTAACTTTAAAAATTCAATGTGGCAGGTATGTGCAGATTTAAGGTATATATATACATGCAATTAATCTAATAAGTTTGTAGGATTTATCTGCAATCTCCTTCAAAAGGGGAACCTGCAAATTCACATGATCCACACAAATCTGAAATATTTTGTCAGATCAATATCTATACTATGATAGAATATGGCTAAGGAATTTTTAAAAAAAAAAAAAAATTCTCTCATTTTCCCATCCAACATGGATTCTGCATCTGGAAATTTTATAGCAAAGTTGTGCATCCTCTTTTGAGAAGTGGGATTTATTTGTAAGAAAGAATGGGATATTAAGTGTCATGTCATTTGGAAGTTTGTCAAATATACAAAATCCTTTGTTCGCCAGGAATATATCACCAACTTGCAACTTCTCTAAAATGCCATAATGGTTCACAATTGCCAAATTAGATTTGTATCCAGCACAGATTGGAAATAAGCTGCATTAGGTGTAATACACATTAAGGTCTTTTCTTTGTGGCGACTCTTGTCATTACTGCAAGCGAAAAACTGGCTATTCATATCAATTTGGTCATATTAGGTCACTTCTGTTGCATCCATTGCAATCTTCAATTCTTCTGACTTTTATATTTCAGTTGAATGGACACTCCCAACAGTGTTCATGATCCCTTCAAACAAAATTTCATGAATATATGAAAAATATCCACAGAAAATGGTGTATACAGCAACATTTATACCCCCCTAAAATTACTAGGTAATTGAATATTGTGAAATCTGCGCTGACCTGTGAAATTGATAACTAGTCAGTGTATAGAAAGTGCATTGTTCATTTTTCCTTAATGAACCGCTAAAACATACCTTTCCAGGGTCTTTCAATTATGATGTTCCCAATTGTCAAGAATGGTTTCCTTTAATTAAGTAGGTATATTTCTCACTGCAAGTTTACAACATCCTAGTCTTCAAGGGAAGCTGTAAGAACAAAAGCAATACCATTATAGTATTTGGTGTGAATATAAATTTAGATAACACTGAAATGAGAATGAAGAAAATACAGAAAAACCACCTGACACTAAACTTAACAACCGTTGTAACTTCCAGGTTTGATGTACTAGAATACTTGTATCGTACACTGTACCTTTTTAAACGTTGAGGGTTTGATGCTGTATACTCGTGATCATGTAGATGCACTTCATTGTTGTCTGGTACAGATATATTGGTAGCAGTATCAACTTCGGTTCCTATATGTACGTTTGAAGCAGATGCTTCTGCTTCAGCAGGTTTCGTAACTTTGTGTCTATGAAAAAAAGTAATATACCATAAGTTGCTGTTTTTATTGACTTAAAGTGGCTCAATACATAACAAAGTTGTAGTTTCTGAAATAAGCACAGAATATGAGTGTTACAATCATTCTTTTCAAGGCCATGTGTCATTTTTACATAATTATACAATAAAGATATATGCCAGTTCTCTTGAAACACTATACAAAATTTAATCATGCAGGGGCCTATATAAAGGCAAGTAGTATCAAGGATGTCCTGTCAACCCTTTCCCCTTTTCCTAGCAAGGTTATTTTTTCTATATTGATACAATAAATAAGTGTTCCTTCCCCTTTTCAGACAGAAGGGAATTATGTAGTAAAAGATGTTAATAAATGTTGAAATCAATAACGAAGAAAAACTCCCCCCCCCCCCCCCCCCATTTATGAAATTTTAGTACATGTAATTTTTTGCTCCTATTATTTTATTTTTATCAGTTCCTCTGTCAAAATCTTTTGTAGGCCTACCCCCTCTGTAATATCTAAACAACACGTCCAGTATATTCTGTCAGTTTATACACACGTGTGTTAATTTGACATGATTATTCGTTGAATTGTGATAATATTACGTACCTACATCTTTGTATCCACCGCTTCCTTACTGTAGCATCGACTAGGAACCTAAATAAACTACATGGCAGGGTTTTCCCAGTCTCATGTATGCAGCCGATCGCTTAACAATACACCAAATTACATATTAGCGCCAATTCTCTGTTACGACTTTATATATTCCACATGTTGTTGTACCCGGAAGTAGTAAAACCGAAAGTGAAACCAAACGAGACTTACAGACCCTATTACTAGAACGCTGGTACTCTGAGATATGTCTCTCACACCTTCTCCTTTCGTGTGGGTGAGTGGAGAGAATATTTTGAATGCCACATGTCTTCGTCTAAACTTCTGTCAGCATGCAGTAAGACATTATCCCGCCATATTATTTCTGTTTCTATGTAATTTTACTGCCTTTTCACGTTGAAGAGTTTCAAAGGGGAATAACTCTTGGTTACAGAATGCATTTCCCCCCATAAATCATTCACTTCAAATTGTATGAAATAGGCAGATTCCCAAAAGTTTTAGTTTAGATTTATGAAGAACATAGATTAGTTGTTTTAAAAACTTGTGTCACTTTATTTGAGGTGGATGCGAATAAAAGTTATTAAGACATAAAAACCATTGAATTTAAACACAATTTTACAGATTTGTTCAATTATAAAAATCACTTAGGATTGTCCATTATTCATTTTTTTTCTTAAATGAAAAATATGGGATCTGTTTTATAATTTAATATGAAAATTAGAATTTTAAGACTATTCATAATGTTTTATATTCAACTTTTGTGCCAAAACTACCAAATTCTAGAAAATAGCCAAACTTGATAAAATTGTACCTGTTTCCATAGCAACCATGATCACTATCTTATTTTAAAATATATTTTCTTGAATATGTTATATAGATGTTTCATTCAGGTGAGTTTCGTGAAAATCGGTGACTATGCGTGCCGAATTTTTTTAAGTGGTTACAGAGAATGGCTCTTAAATACATTAAAGTTCATGCATTCCACTATAACATTTGTTTCCTTCAACAGCCTTCTCTTTGTTCAATGGCTGCAACACGTTTTTTCAACATATTGTACTCCATGAAACGAACATACAATGGATCCGAGGTGAATGTTATAAGATTTTGATTTTCTTTTGGCTTGACTGATGATGATGATGATGATGATAATGATGATGATGTTGATGATGATGGTGGTGATGTTGATGATGATGGTGATGATGATGAAATTGTTGTATTGTCTAAGCAAAAGATGAAGCATTACAGAGGCAGATGTGGTTTTTCATATTTGCTTTTTTAAGCTGTTTCTTCTTTTGTCTGTTTTCTTTCCTTTTCCTTTGTCTGAATTTCCTTTTGCTCTCCATGCTGTGTTTACCCATGCTGCCTGTCATGAAAGAAGTATATCAGAAACATAATAAACAAGAGGCCCATGGGCAATATCAGTCACCTGAGTCACCTCGGCCCTGCCATAGTTCAGCTGTTGTGAATTCTAAAAAAAGATTTTTTATAAATCCCATTTTTCCATAGAAGGGCAAAATATCAAACACATTATTGTGTCACAAGGTCTTGCCATAAAGGATTTATATACAAAATATGAAAGCCCTAACTAGAATAGTTTCAGATACATTTTATGGGTTATGTTTTCTTAAAAGTAGGTCAAATTCCAAGTAAAAGGTCAAAGGTCATGATATGAAATGAAAGGTCTTGCAATAAGAAATACAAGATATGAAAGATATACCTTAAATAGTTCAGGACATATTGAATAGGTCAGATTTTTTTTCAAGGTAGGGCAAACTTCCAGGTCAAGGTCACAAGATAACACACCATTGCATCACATGAAATGTATTCACATAAAGAATGTATATATATACAAAATATGAAAGCCCTAGCTTAAATAGTACAAGAGACCTTGGATCTACTCAATGTCAGGAAACTTTCATGTAATTTTGAACTTTTATGACCCAGTAGTTTATGAAAAGTTGATTTTAAAAGATTTTCCCTATATACTCACATGTAAAACTTTGATTCCCTATTGTGGCCCCACCCTACCCCCAGGGGCTATGATTTTCACAAACTTGAACTTTTCTGGCCAGTGGTTCTTGATGAGAAGATTTTTAAATGACCCCACCCTATTTTTGCATTTTGTGATTATCTCCCCTTTGAAGGAGAATACAATGATTTAAACTGATTTCCATACAATGATTTTAAATTGAATTTCCTTCTTTAGGACATCAAGTAACCACAGGTCATTGTTATATCATCTTTTTTTTTTTAGTTTCATTTGAAAATAAAAATACATTAATGTATACCTTTTAAAGATTACTCATACATGTAAGACAACAATGAGGTGGACTTCTTCTTCTTTTAAATGATGACAATTCGCTGTTTGTTTGAGTCGTCAGAGCATATGCTCATCACTTTTGATACATGTACCTATAAACAAGCAATTTAAAGGTAAGAAAACAAAATCTAATATCTTCATGAAAAATCACTTTTTGCAAATTACATATAATATTATCAATTCATGCAGTGTTATTTCAATTAGCAATATGTACAGTACTTGAAAACAGTGCATTTTCTTCGGTTATCAACCACAATGCCACTATGATATTGCTTTTTTCCTTAATTTTCTTCTTAATCCCCCCCCCCTTTTTGGCATAAATACAAAATATGTCAATCTATTCATTTTAACTAACACAAAACACAGACATATAATATACATACCAGTGAAAATTATATAAAGATCTTTAAAAATGATGTTGTGCTTGAGCCTTCAAAGCATCTAAAAAGTAGTGGGGTTTCAGTTGGAGTCATCAGAGTATATGCTCATCACTTTTGATACATGTACCTATAAACAAGCAATTTAAAGGTAAGAAAACAAAATCTAATATCTTGATGAAAAATCACTTTTGCAAATTACATATAATATTACCAATTCATGCAGTTTTATTTCAATTAGCAATATGTACAGTACTTGAAAATAGTGCATTTTCTTCGTTTCTCAACCACAATGCCACTATGATATTGCTTTTTTCCTTAATCTTCTTCTTCATTTCCCCCCTTTTTGGCATAAATACAAAATATGTCAATCTATTCATTTTAACTAACACAAAACATAGACATATAATATACATACCAGTGAAAATTCTATAAAGATCTTTAAAAATGATGTTGTGCTTGCCTCCAAAGCATCTCACAAGTAGTGGGGTTTCAGGGGGTTCCAATTTCCGCCCAAGCCCCCTTTAGCGCGGGAACCCTGCCCTCTCGCGCGGGAATTTCGTCAAAGTTTAGCTGTTTCTGCCAATACCATTACTGAATAGGCCTATTGAATTTGAGAGTAAGAGAAAATGAGCCGTCCTCTTGATCCCGACTCACAGTCTGAGAGAATCTTCAGTGACGATGATGGTAATGAAGAAGATTCCTTCAGTTTGAACCCCTTGTCCGCACAACAGGCACACAGGGCTAGCTCCCCATCCCCAAACGCCATGAAAAGACGACGGATTCTGCCCGCCATCTTCGATTCATCGGGGGAAGAGGAAAATGATGAGGAACATTCACAGGCACGTCGTTTTAATGGAATCTTAACTTCTACAATTACTTTATATGTGAAACATTTTGGATGAAGATGCAAAATACTTGGTATTTTATCCAAAGTGCATCACAGGTTACTCCGAAAGCGTAGTAGATTTTTGGATGATGCTAGGCTATTGTTTACATCGTAGTTAGGAAGTTACACAGTAATACCATTAGTTTCGAATTCATTCAGAAACGTTTTAAATATGATTATTAGTAGATAACATAATTATAATGGTTATTTAAGATTTGATAAAAGATTTACAATCTTATTTTGTTTTCGCCTGTTTTCACCTTTTTTCGCTTTTTTTCTTGTGGGAAAAATTAACAATCGGATCACCTCGCCCTTAGAACGCGAGGAAAACGGCGAGGTAATCCGATAATGGAATACTCTCGGATTTTATCTCAAAAGCAACCTCACAATAGAGGTGTTCCGAATTTTTTTAATTTTTTTACTTTCTCTTTAATGTTTACCTTAGGAACTCCAGAATACTCCAACTTTAGAGAGTAAGAGGCCAAGGACCAGAGTGAGCGATGAAACACCCGTTTGCCAACCAAACAAATGTACCTATAAGTAGGCTGCAGGGATTTATCTAGGTTGTTTTTACTACCGGTATAAGGTACCTTTCCCCTTTGGCAACAAATGGATATTTCCCCTTCCACAGATAAAACATTCCCCTTCATTTGTAGAAACTTGACAAAATTGTATGAGAATTTTCAACAAAAATCATTTTTTAAATATATTCCAAGTCATTTTCTATAATTGTCAGACTTACATTATAGATAAAATGAGTAATCAATCAATTTATATGGCTGTAATGATCTGTGGATATTATATTCCATGGATGTCCCCCACCACCATCCCCTGGAAGCTCAATGACTGCATTTTTAAAAATTCCCCTTTAATTCAAAATGGGTAGTAACATCTAAATGCTGGGTAAAACCCTGTCTGGCTATATTGGCCCTATTTGTTTATCTAAATATTCAATGCATGAAATAATGTTTAAATTATACTTCTATATGTTACAATTAATGCCTTAAATTCCGGGCCCCTTGGTTGGTGAATAAAATATCTTGTATGTGTTTGTAGTGTGCACCTGGGTCAGAGAGAGGGAGGGAGGGAGGGAGGGAGAAGGTGTGGGTGGGTCAGGTTTGCCTGTTTAAAACTTGCATGTGTATGTTCACAGGAACCGGTAATTTTGTCTGTATAGTAATAATAGTAGGGGTCAATTAATACCATACGACCCCCTAATAAAAAACACAAGCCTTTTGTTTTTTTATTAGGGGTGATATGGTATTGACCCCGGTTCCTGTGTTATGTTCATAATATATCTAACAATGATATTGTTTTAGCTATAAGAAATATTTTGGAGAAAATCCTTCAAAAACAGGACGAAATCCTGAAAAGACTAAAAGCGCTAGAGAAAAGAGAACAAGAGGGAGAAGAGAAACCAGTTGAGGAGAAAATTACTGTACCACCTAGTATACGTGTAAGCACTATACATCTTGCAATGTTTTCTGAAATCAAATACTGGTAGTAGACAACAATAGTTAAAACAATGTGGGGTTTGTTTGTTTTTGCTTGTGTTTGTGTGTGTGTTTAATAATTATGATTTGACAATTTAAAGCACATTTGTGGTAAGGCATAATATGACATACATGTATGACATGGTATAGTTTGGAGTTTGATGAAAGATTGACATTATTCTTCACTGACATTATTCCTCACTTACTCAAACTCAAGTGAAATAAAGTACTGAAATTCTTTTTGTGAATCTAATTACGTACATGCACATGAGCATTAGGCATACATAGAAAGGGGTGATCAAGGGAGGGGGAGTCAAGGATGTTATAACATCCTGATCCATATCATAATTTGTATGCCCCCCCCCAACAAAAAAAGTGTTGCACCTCCCCCAAGAATAATGTGATTTGTTTCCCCCCAAAATTTGGACACCCCTCTAAGAAAATAGCCTGGATCTGCCCCTGTAAATAAATTTCATTCCTATCAAATTGTGCCTATTTGACATGAAAATGCTTTAATGGAAACAATTCTAAAAGGTATCAAAACAATCTATCTACAACATAATGTTTTCATATTTATAATGTCTTTTATTCATATTGCAGAATGCAATCAGAGATGGATACAGTGATGGTCAGAAAAGGGGATATACCTGGATGTTTGACAACAAGAAGTCAGTATCAATATTATTTTGTCCACTTTTTATAATATTATTTACATAGAAATTGCTAGCATTTTAATTGTGAATAAAATGATGATAATAAAATCTCATACCAGATAATTTAAAAAGATTTTTATTCCAACTGAACCAATAACATTTTCAGGCAACATGATGATGAGAATACAGATATGAGTAATCATATCTCAATGTTTGTAAAAGGGCTGAATTCTGATGTTGAAGAGAGAGTCATTCAGTGTAAGTATTTCATGCCATAAATGTTTATGCACATATTTACTATATGTCTGATTGTCAAATACCAATTTTATGTCTCCGTCATGAAATGGTCGGGCATCAATAGTGTTACTTCTTTCTGTCTGTTATTCTGCCATTCTATCATAGTTCTTGTCTTCAGACATTTCCTTTTCAGTGCCTTGAGATAATGAAATGATTTTTGGTAT
>NC_079165.1:10690531-10830531 GCF_947568905.1 Ostrea edulis
AGGAATGCATACAAGGTATTTTATAAAAATTGTAGATGTCACCTTTCAGAGCCTCAATGAAGTCAAAAGTTGTATGTTCAGTCAAGAGATTAAGACAATGGATAAATGGAGATATATCTTTATGTCTTTATAAATATCAGGCCCGTCAGGACTATAATCATTGACTCTTGAAAAAAAAAACAATGCTTGGACGCCCAGGGATTTAGATGATATCACAACACAATGCCAAAACAGCTGAGCAGATTAGCCAGGGATAAAGAAATGAAAAGTTTTTGAAGAGAGGCGGAGAACCCTAACATTATGAATGATTTGACAATGTATGAGAACATGTACTGTACAAACAATGATATTTATTCTAGAGTGTATAGGCATTTCAGAGATTAAGACTTCCTAAACAGGAAAAAAAAAAGATCAAAGATTATCAGATAAGGAAAGAATTTAACGAATACACACAGAGCGATTTGTTGTAAGTCTATTTAATTGACATATCAATTAATGAATGGGTTATAAGGTTATGTTTATGTTGTATTTAACAATGATACATTGTTATTGAGGTTTTATATTAAGCTTTCCAACTATGTGGCTATGAGGCTCTAGATGGTAAAATGCATGTCTCTATGTAATACTGCATATACACTGATGTGGTTTGGGAGTATAATTCATTTTTGCTCAATTTTCTTGAACAGATTTATAAACAAGTTTTGTTTTGTTTTTTACAATATTGTAAACACATCTTTTCTCTCAATATTTCAGCACACACTTGTTCTAGGCAGTTTTTTTTTTTATTTCTAGATGAAATGGTATATTACACTTGTCTTGCATGGAAGTTTACACTTTTACTTGTAAAAACAAGACTAATGCATTAATCTTTGGTTTGACTGGTTGTAGAAACAAGTCTTACAGAGTTATCTACCTTTTCCTGTGTTGGTGTTTTGTATACAAACTAGATTTTCACTAAAGTTTTTTTTTTAATACATGAGTTTTTGATAAATGCATGAAAATATAAAGTTTAACTTTTATGAGCATGTATAATTCTGATATTTTCAGCAAATATTTTGTTTTCATTTTTTGGTGTGTGATATATCTGATATACAAATACAGGTATAACTATAATGGGGAAAATTGAATTTAAAGAAAGTGCATAAAATGTATGAGATGTTTTCTGGACTAAAAAAGATCTATGAATTTTATATCTAATGTAGAAAAAAAGAGTTATCTTTTCAAAGATTAGTTTGATCTTAAATAATGAGAAATGCAATAACAAAAAAGATCAAATAATTTTTATAAATGATTTTTTAGTACCACCAAGCATCCTCAGCTTCCCTGAGAAGATCACGATACTAGAGGGAGAGGAGGTGTCCATCGTTTGTAAGATAGAGGGAGTGCCCTCCCCCAAACTCTCCTGGACTGTCGAGGACAAGGAGCTCATCCCAGATCAACACCACCTGTTGGAGGTCATCGATGACACAGTGGTCCTCAAAATCCCACAATGCACTGCTGATGATGAGGCCATCTATGTTCTGAAGGTCGAAAACCCAGCAGGCAGCGATACAGTGGCCATTCCTGTCAAAGTTGAGGGTAGGTTTTTACTCCATCTTAAGGAGGAATACCACACAAGAGAAATTTGATATGGATGAAAAGTGGGGGATATGTACAAAATATTTCAAATTTAATTTTTTAGTTGAAAATTACACTTATTGCAGAAAGTAATCTGAAAAAAATTTAAAACTTTTTCTGGACTTGAACCCGCAATCTACCGATCAGCAGTCGACACATTAACTGACTGAGCTACTCAGCTAGACAAAAGGAATATATAAATATTGCTGATATTCATATCTTTATTCATGTTTTAAAAGGACATCAGTCATATGAGGATGTAGTATATTCCTCCTTGAGATTTACATTCTATCACCAGTGAATTAGATTATGGATTACTGCTGAGCTTCAACACTTGATCAAGTGTTTGATTGAAAACATTAATATGTATATATACACTGTACATGTATTGAAATAAGAAAAAGAATTATTTTGATTTATGTATATTTACTTGTAAAATTTCAGATGAATTTAGCTTGTTTTCCTACAGTCTAGTGTGTAGTAAGTTATGATGAGTTCAGAATTTCATTGATTAACTTAATCATTGTAATCAGAGTGTTCTCTGACCTGTTCATAATCCAGAAAATAATTTCACTTTTGCTCTAGCTGTCATTGGGAAGCCCTTTACCTTGATAGAGTGCACCTGCTAACAGTACTTAGAGAATTTCCTTCATGCACAATTATGCACATCATTAGCATATAATAAATCATGGTTCTAAAGGTTAATTAGATGAATTGTGTGTAATCTGACAGGTCTGTGTACAGGCAGATATTGTCTATTTTTAAAAAGTGTTGGGAAATTTAAATACTGAAATAGAATCTCATTATCTTTTACGATTTAGTGTTCTGAAGAGACTTTCTTGTCGTAGTCTTTGTTTCAACTTCCAGCATGACAAGCTTAAGGTCATCAAAGACAGTTACTTCTGTGGGCAAAACATTTAATTTTTTTTTCTAAAAGTGAATTACTGAACTATGCAAATGGGGACAAATGGGACTTTTCATGAAAAAGAGGCTTTGAAAATTATTAAGATTTATTGTGTTGTGTTTAAAATCAGGAGGGCGGTTTTAGATTAGACAAACCTCTTCAGGATTATCAGCTGCAGTTGAAAAGATAATAGAAGATTGCATATTGTTTCTTATGTCATGTGGGTACTTGAAAACTTTAAAATCAATACCTGCTAGGAAAACTTGGAGATGCCTGCTGTGAGCAGAGCTTTAGACCCCAGAAACTTAAACTGCGGATTATTTACAATTCCAAGCACATTTAGTACGAGGAATCGAAAGAATGATTAGCAGAGTATAGTGATGGCGAAAGAAAATTGACAGTTGTCTGTTTAAAATGATTGTAAACAATAAAATTGTTTTTATTGAGATTTTGCCAAAGAAAGGTTTAAGAAGTTACAACCCTCCCAAACCAATTGGGTTATCTTAGGAGATTTACAGGACCTGTGTTCACAAGGAGGCTGTACTTTAATGTTTGTTCAATATTACTTGGGTATAAGCTCACTTGACTTCAGTTATTTGAAGGACTTACCAATTGCATCACGTAATTTATTCAGATGAGGAATTTTAAACCTATTGTTATCAGGTGTTAAATCTGTAGCAGAATTTTTAAATCAATTTTTTCTTCGATTTATATTCCTTGTGTGATGGGAGAAGATTTCAAAGGCCTTCTTGATAGCAGTGTTGACTTTGAATCCTTTTTCTTGTTTATATTAGTCGTGGCGATCAGGATTTAATCAGTGGTCAGAGATCGATGATGACCGCATTTTTTGAACATTACCTGGTACACTGTCCTGTTAGTATACTGTGCGTCTTCACTTACGTGATACAGGAATGATATACTCAGGCTTATGACAGTTACCCCATTAACCTTTATTGCTGTGATGATGCACATGGATATAAAGTGAATAAAACACGGGTCAGAAAATTGGTGGAGGATCCCATCCTCCTTAAAGATTCAGAAAGTGAAACTAGTTCAATGATCTGAGAAGTGTTGCAGTCTGATTTGAGTTTAATACACTGGAATTAAAAATGACAATTTTAGGGAAAGCTTATATATTGATTATCAGCAGTTTAAGGATTGAGGATTTAGTTCTGGAATATGTTAATTATGGTAAGGTATTTCTTGAAATAAATAAATACTGACCAGTTATCTGTTCTAGAAGGAGAAAACAAATGGAAAAACATGTACTTTACCATTTTACACTTTTTTTTTGTTATGATTATTTTTATCTGAAAAGTAGCCATACATGTATGTTCTACCATTCCCAGGAATCTTAATTATCTTCTCTAAAAATAAACATAAACACCACCCCTTATCATCCAAAAAATTATCAAATTTCAAAAAACATGGGCCATTAAATGGTTTTGTTATGTATATATACAGGGTGTGAGATGCCAGTCTGTATAGGTGTATTTCATGTTTCATCGCCTATCAGCGTGGCGTCTGATCAGTGCAAATTAGTGAGAACTCTCCTATATGTTTCTTCTTTAATATCCTCTCCTCACATCAGCAAGTTCATTAACTGCAGATACTGCTTCCCATCAACCTCTGTAATTAAATTCACCACCAGGGGGATTTACCCAAATCTCAGTGAAAGTTTACCACTGGAGAGGTACCTAAGTGTATCTAGACATGGGCTGTTTAAAGCAATAATATGAAACGAAGTTTTAAAAACACAATTTGCTTGGTTGTTATGCATATTTTAATACATTCGAATCGGTAGCTCACAAGTTTTGTCATGTAGGTAATTTGATAAGATTCAGCTGCTTTTTTTCACCGGAATTGGAAAAATATGCATTAAAATGTCTCAGTCAACAGCACATTAACGGTTTTATAAACATTTGGAAATATTTATTGCATATTAAGTCCTTGGAACATAGATTTTTTATGATTTGGATGTACACAGTGTTTTGTCCAGTGTTTTGTCCGAGCATTCAAGTGTTTGTTAATAATCATGACCATGAACCAAATAGTGATAATAATAGATACCATAATTTGTTGCTTTTGAATGCTATGCCTACTCTGAGCTTTCTAAACTCCACATAATTACAAACACACCTTACTATTAAATACAACCAGTATATACCACAGCATATAGAATATTCAAGAAGACAACATCATATTTCAATGTAGTATTTATTTGGATTTATTTATTTTGTTGGTATGAACTAAGACAAAAAATTGAAGCCACTTTGCTCATTCATATTTAATGCTACCTTGCAAAAAGTTTGATAGATATAAAAGGTCAAGGTCAACAAAGAGGAAATTAAAGAGGTACACATGAATCACAAGGGGGGGGGGGGGGGGGGCACTTTATGACCTTAGTTTATTTACATGTGCATTGCAAGGAAGTGAATTATTTTGAATTACACAAACTAATTAGTATTTGAATGACCTTTTTCAGGAACTGAGAAAGTTGTTAAGACGAAGGATACAGCTATCATCACACCGGAAGGAAGAGCTCCAGAATTCGTGCTTCGCATCAAGACAGAAAAGGTAACTACTCGAGCATGCAGGGCCAGGTGATTAGTACGCAGAAGTCAAGGGAAATAACTCAGTTTACGATACTCGAAGAATTTATTCCCTACAAGTTCTTTACAGGACACTGTCACAATTTTTAATTATATTAAGATCAGTAATTTTCATGGGGATTGAACTTTTGTTAATTCTATGGGATAGACACATATCCATAGATTCAAAACTTCAACAGAGCATGGAACTTCCATAAACAACATTAGTAGTGAACTGTAAATATCAAGCTCCTACAGAGAGTGGAACTTCCATAAACAACATTAGTAGTGAACTGTAAATATCAAGCTCCTACAGACATGCTATTTTTTCCCAAACCACAGAAATATTACACTTTGAAAATAAGTGATTCTACAGGAATAGAAAATTTCATCAACAACAAATTCTTACTGTCTCTAGGCACCTAATCCTACCTCTGGAGTTTCCAGGGGTCCATGTTTGCCCTAATCTCTGTTTTGTATTCTTTATAGGTTTTATAAGATTGGTCACTGTTCATTATCTTCATTTTTTTCATCTTATTCACCTCAGGTTGAGGAGGGTGAACTCGCTGATTTCACATGTGAGGTGGTAGGTACCCCCAAACCCCAGCTCAACTGGATCTACAATGGCCGCCAGCTGGTGGATGATGGAAGATATGTCATCTTTGAGGATGACGACGTGAACCATTTACAGATATACGACATCAAACCGGAGGACGCAGGAGAATACAGGGTACAGGCAGAGAATGAACACGGCCAAGTCAGCTGTTCAGCCGAACTACAGGTGGAAGGTATGAACACAAAACAAGACCATCAGTTCTAAGTGTGTGATACAGTATGTGTTATTTTCTCTGTTTGAATGTTTTATCTTCATGCATTTAATTCTGAATCATTATAAAGTATGATCAATGGAAGATATTCAAAGACACTCTTTTCAGCGTTTCCTTATTTAGATGTCTATTGATGTGATAGATTTTGTTCAGTCTTTTCATTGTAATATGTTATATGATTGTGTGATGTGAGAAAAATTACGATTTTATTTAGCTCTGCCGGTCCAAGAAGAAGTGACAGAACTAGAGGCTCCTAAGTTTGTTGTGGAGATTCAGACGTTAGAGTCCAGTATTCACGACAAAGCCAAATTCACTTGTAAAGCTACTGGCAAACCAACTCCAGGAATCCTCTGGTACAAAAACGACAAGGAAATCTCCAAAACTGACAACAGATTCACTATTCAGTTCGAGGACAAGGGAGAGTCTTCCTTGCTTATAGTAGATGTCCTACCCGAACATGACGGTACATACACAGCCGAAGCTAAAAACCCGGCGGGGACAGCCAGATGTAAAGCGGAGCTCTTCGTGGAAGGTAAGGGGCACTTGTTGTTTCTAATGGTGTGCTTCAAACAATGATTTCTTCCGTTTCAAGAATCTGAAGGATATGTTGCACATTACAGAACCAAAAGAAGACAAACCGTCCATTCCTGAATTCATCAAAGTTCCAGAACAGATTGTTGCAAGGGAACGTGACCTTGCACAATTCATTGTCAAGGTCATTGGTACACCTAAGCCCACAGGTCAGTGACTTCTGAATTTCTGTGTGTTTGGAATACCCCAGTTTTCTGGCACTTTTGTGCATTTTAAAATGTTTACTGTAATCATGCTATAAACCATTGAGTTATTTAAAAAATTCTTCAAAATTGACACTTTTTCAATCTCCTTACAATCAAGTTGCATTGCATAGAAAAAGCAGATAAAGATATGAATAGAGTAAGTGAGAAGAGACTAGGTTAGCACAACAAATGTTCTAATTTTCTTACAAAAACACCAGAATTGTTGGATAGATTATAAATGTTATTTTAAGGAACTTTCTGAATTGAGGAGTACCTTATTCTAGGTCCAGGGATTGTTTATAGGTGCACTTAATGGGATGAATATGGCATATTTTTTTATCAGTTCTCTGGAAGAAGGACAACATGGTTTTAGAAGATCTTGAACTTTACCACTTTGAGAAATACGAGGACACATACTGTTTTGAGATTAAGACTGTAGAGACAGAAGATGCTGGAGTTTACACCTGTGTGGCCAAAAACACAGAAGGGGAGGCAACCTGTGACATTCCACTCGTAGTCAATGGTCAGTACACATCTGTACACAGGACTGTCAATTCTTAGTCAGAAGTACAGAAATGTATTGTAATATAACGGTAAAAACACTGCACCAAGTACACATCTGTACACAGGACTGTCAATTCATAGTCAGAAGTACGACGGTAAAAATACTACACCAAGAAACAAAACAGCTTTCAATAGGACCTTACAAGAAATTGTGTTGATAATTCTTATAATATGGGCAGTATCTTATAAAGTTGACTTTTTGACAACCTGAGTGTGATTGTAATGTGATTGACCGTTGTCCATTTACAGAGATCAGAAGAGACCAGAGACTCTCAGAATCTCCGCTAGTCCTACGACACCAAGACTCCTCACAGGCACCAGAGTTCACCGAGGTCTTTGACACCTGTGTAAGTGTATTTTTTCACTCAAATACTAATAAGGGATATACCACTGCTATGATTATGAAATTTTCACAAGCACTGCAACATTGTGAACTCTGGATGAAAATTCTAGTTTCACCATCTGATAGACTTTGGTGGAAACCACGTGGATACTTCATGTTTTCATCAGGTTTCCAGCATATATTTTCTTTGTAAAATATTTTATTTTAACAATATTCCATATTGGAAGATTACTATGCCCTGGATTCTGAAGTGTCTCCTTGTAGGAAGACCTAGAAAGTAGGAAGATTCCTGAAAACACATGTAGTTTCTCAAAATCATACCCTAGTTTGTACTTTCTCTTTGAGATAATTAGAGAGCAGCTGTTTTTAATTGTCTAAATCTGAACTTTTGCAGACTGTCATGGAGGATAAGCCGTTGTCCTTGATGGCAAAGGTGACCGGAACTCCTCGTCCAGAGGTCATGTGGTACCGTAACAACAAGGAGCTGGTGACCACGCCCAATGTCAAGCTGTCTTACGAGGATGAAACATGCTCGCTCATCATCAAGAAAATGACAATGGATTTGGAGGGAGAGTACAAATGTGTGGCTAAAAACCCTGCTGGTTCCTCCGATATCGCTGCCAAGGTCATTGTGGAAGGTAAGCACATCAATTTTATATCCTGTGTTGCCAGTTATGAATCACTGTTAATTTTCCCATTATTATCAGCTGTATCTGAAATCTTTTTTCATGTAAATCACTGTACAAAAAGCACTTGAAGCATGATTTCAACAAATATCACTCTTTATAATATGTATAAAAAAAAAAAAAAAAAAAATTCTATTAATATTGAATGTATCTGATGTTCCATGTGCTTTCTAACAATAGAATGTCTGTACTAGTCCAATATTTGTCCATTTCAAATCTTGAAGACAATGTTTTGTGTGCATATTGAAGAAAATTGCATCTTGAATTTTAGAGCAAATGAATGATTGCCGTATGTTGTACCTCGTTCATTTTTCTTCTTAACTAACTGTGTGAATTCTCGAGATCTGTGGAATTGCGATGCTATTTGTAAGGCAGAAAACTCTCGTTTGAAAGAGACCGATTTCGTCTCCTCTATCAGTCACTATTTTATCCTCCGTTTCAGATGAGTACACCTGGTTCTGTTATTTCACCTCTGATAGTAAGTCACACACAAGTTATCTGGAGAAAAAAAAATACTTATCAAAAACATCTACCTGGAAGAGTAACAGAGGCCATTTATAAAATATCTAAATTTAATGCTTTTATCATATACAAACTGATACATTTTTACCTGTATTTATGAAAATATAAGTTTATATGAAATACTTCATAACCACATTTTCTGGTTACAGAGAAACCGTTTTGGTATTTTTCACCTGTGCATCGTAAGTTGTTGAAGGTTCAAATGATTAATATGCAAAAATGCAAAAAGAAAAATTAATGAATTATATAAAAGAATCTCTGGAGATTTTCTGGGAAGATTAATATATTAAAGTTTGGTGTCCACTCTTTCTCTCTGCTTTAACACAGAGTGGCTTATTGCCTTCAGTATGCATTCTGTGATATTCCATATTTAGCCGTAAAATTTATCTCTGCTTTTTTTGTTATCAGAAGTATCGATGTATCGTTTAATCAAATATAAAGTGATATGATTCATTATTCCCATAGTTTTAATACAGAGAAGTAGACAAACTAAATGTCTTTGAGAGCTAAACAATTACAAACATATTTCTCCAGAATATACCTGTGTATTAGTTGTGTATTCAGAATACCTTACAACCTCACTGTATTGACTGAGAACAAAATTGCATGCTTATTTTCTTCAGGCTGTGATTGTTGAAATGTACAATGTGTATTTCTTGTGCATGCAAAAATGATCTTTTCTAAGGGCAGTAACTCTTGCAGCATAACACATTTGTAAGGCATATTGGTTTTCTATTGGCCACACATATATTTATGTTGTGATTTGCATGAGTGATTTTAGTATTTAGAACAGGTGATGTTTAACAGGTGGATAGAGGGCTGGTAACAGCATGGGATGCAAATTTTGTAGATACCTACCCATAGAATACACAAATGTGTGCATATCTATTCAGCACAATATTTTTTTCCATTTTGTATTATACCGGTTTTTTTTAGATACCAATGATTTATGTTGTAGTGCAGATTATTTTATTTGCTTTAAAATGTTCATCAGAAAGTATCTCATTGATCATTCATTACATCATTTTGTATCTATGCCAGTTGAAATTAAGATTTTCATGCAAATGCATGTATCTACATTAATATCGGTTGGTAGAGGCTAATTACTGTTGTGAATGGGTTTTCCAGGAAGGGCGGAGACTCCCATCTTCTCCCGCAAACTCAACAACAGAGAATGCAAGGAGGGCCGACCAATCAAATTTGAGTGTGCTGCTAAAGGCATTCCTCAACCTGAAGTCACATGGTAAGTCAATCAAAATTACATCACCCAATCAGAATTGATATAGGGTGGTCAGGGACACACTTTGAGTTTCTTGTGAAGGTGATACTTGTACAAGGTAATTTAGGGCATCCAGAAGGGGGCGGGACCATCAAGTCTCTTAATTGTAGAAACAATTATACTTAATTTCGAAAACATTAGTTGTAGCACAAAGTGAATTGGAGTAACCATTACGATTTAGTGGAAGGATATTCAGTATCTAAGTCCTTGAATTCTTAATCTACAAATTAATTGAGAACAGCGTATTCTGTAAATATCTTCTATAAAGATGTTTTTTAAAATTACTTTGTTTCTAATGTTGGTTTGTCCTTTCCCTCAGGTACTTGAACAACCAGCCGGTGGAGGCGGGCCTACGTTTCCACACCGATGTTCGTAAGAGTTACGCTGACGTGGTATACAGCCTCAGCATTGACAACTCCGAGGTGGAGGATGCTGGTGAAGTCAAAGCTATCGCTCACAACAAAGCTGGAGAAGCTGTCACCATTGCCAAACTCATTGTGGAAGGTAAAGTCCCATCAAATGAAAACTCATAAACCACTCCAATGATAGGAATGATGATTCAAGGCGCAGGACAGGTTTGAAGGTTTTGATTTCAGTTTTTCTGATGAAGAATTGTTACTTTTACAGAGAAAAAAGAGGCTCCCAAATTCATCAAAAAACTGGACAATGTGGATGTTGTGGAAAAGGGTACTGCCGTACTGGAAGTGGAGGTCTCAGGAAAACCCAAGCCACATGTCAGCTGGTGGGTTCTTTTATCATTTAGATAGATGTAATTGATGATTGCAATTAACAAACTGAAATAGCTTTGCAATGTATCACGATGTTCTCTCCTTTATCAGATTTGCCTATAAAACTGAAGTAGCATGTATATTTTCATATATCTATCTCTTATGATAATGTTGGAATGATTTATTTTTTCAGGCTTAGAGCAGATAAGGAACTTAAAGAGAGTGATCAAGTGAAGTTTGAGGTAGAGGAGAAGGTCCACAGAATGATCTTGAACTCTGTGACCCCATCTGATGCTGCCCTCTACACTGCCAAGGCCCATAACACAGCTGGATCTGTATCCTGCAATGGACGAGTCAAAATTCAACGTAAGTATTTTTTCGGTAGATTTACTCCAGAAGAGAGAACACAAAACTGAAGTCCAATGATTTGTTCAGGACTAATGACATATATATAATTAATTTTCAGCTGCCAGACGTCCTTCCATCCAGCCCAGGAAGATGTCAGACACTTTGGTACCAGAAGATGGACAAGTCACATTCGAGTGTAAAGTGGAAGGTCTTCCACTTCCTGAGGTTAAATGGTAAGGCATCACTTCCATGTAGATTTTTTTTTTTCAACTTGTATTTCCTGCAAGTTCAAGAAAGGTAATGAAAGCAGATGAAAATACAGTATTTGGTAGAGGATATCCCCACAATTTTTATGCCCCCCTTCAAAGAAGAGGGGAATATTGCTTTGCACCTGTCAGTCGGTCGGTATGTCGGACGGCCTGTAGACTACATATTGTCCGCTCAATATCTTGAGAACCATTCACTTGATCGTAATGATAATTCATATGTGGGTTGTTTATGAGTAGAAGAGGACCCCTATTGTTTTTCAGGTCAAAGGTCAAGGGTCAATCTACCCTGGACATAGGAAGACATTGTCCACTCATTACCCCTATTGATTTTTAGGTCAAATTGGACATAGGAACACATTGTCCATTCAATATCTTAAGAACCCTTTGCTTGACAGACATCAAATTTGGTACACTGGTACATGTTCAGGAGAAGATGGCCTCTATTGATTTTGAGGTCACATGGTCAAAGTTCAAGGTTTAAACTGGACATAGTAATATATTGTTTCCTATATTTTAAGAATTAATTGCTTGATTGACACCAAACTTGGTACACTGGTACAACATAAGAAGTAGATGACCCCCGTTGATTTTTAGATCACATGGTCAATCCACTCTTGACAGGATGATATTGTTTGCTCAATATTTTGAATTGGTGATACTACTATCAATTAAATGATGCATGTGTATAACCCTTTTCAATTTTGCACCATGGGGAGCATATATGTGTTACAAACATCTCTTGTTTCCCTTCAGGTTTATCAATGATAAGGAGATTGAGGAAGGAGAAGATGTCCATTTGACCTTCAATCGCCGTGACAGTACTTATTCCCTGGTCATTGACAAAGCCTCTGCTGAGTTACAGGGTACACTGAAAGCCGTAGCTGTCAGTAATGTGGGAGAGGATCTCGTTACTGCAGAACTAGAAATCCGAGGACAAGCACCTGTTTTCTCTGAAGTACCAATCAAGTGCACAATCCTGGAAGGTAAGTCATAGATACAGCATATGTTATTAAAAGTTAAAGGTTACATTAGAGGGACAGGAAATGCAGTATGTTGGATGAACATATTTAAATGAAAATATATTTTCCAGGAAACACTGCCATATTCCGTTGTAAAGTGAATGGTGAACCCACTCCAGGAATCCAATGGTCAAAAGGAAAGTGGAACAAGCTCAAAGATGGTGGTCGCTACAAGATTTTCCAGGATGAGACCACAGGGGAACATGTTCTAGAGATTGCAGACATCAAAAGGAAAGATGCTGGTACCTATTTAGTGAAGGCAACCAATGAGCATGGCAGCTCGGATGCTCCGGCTACACTGATTGTGACGGACAAACCTGAAGAGGCTGAGGACTGGATGGCTAGACTCAAACATAGGTAACATATCTGTCACAGGTTAAACAAATATAATAGGGAGTTCATGTAATATCAGGAAAATTTTGATAACATTAACCACAGAGTTAAGGATTGTATGCCTGAATTTGCAGAGAAATAGAGAAGAAGGAAATCCCTGAAGAAGAACTCATACTACCAAGTCTGAAGCACGTAGAACAGGAAGGGAAACCTGAAGAGAAGAAGAAATACAAACCAGATGCCAAAGACATTGAAGAACCATCAGAATACGAGATCGTGTTCAAGAGGAGACAATCACAGGTGATTATAGAACTTCATTCTAAACTTTTACTTTCTTTGATAAAAAAAATTGACACAGAATACAGACTTGTTATTATGACTCTAGGTAACTGTGTATATTGAAACACCAGTAGATATTAACTTTTTCTGGCAACTCATTTCAGATGCTAGAGAGGGTTTCAGAGGAAGTGCAAGAACTGGCTAAAAGAGAAAAACCAGAAAAAGAGGAAACTCCTGCCAAGAAAGAAGAAGCACCAAAGGAAGCTGGACCAGACGAGGTGGACAAAGGATCGTACCAGCGTGCACGTCACGAGGCTGAGCTGGAGGAAGCAGAGGAGACCATGCTAACCATCCCTAAAGCTCAGTGGAAGGTCGTCAGACCACTCAAGGACATGGCTGTGACTGAGACTGAGGAAGCAGTGTTCGAGTGTGAATTCAATGTTCCCAAAGTGAATGTCACGTGGAAGGTCAATGGTGAAGAGATTGCACAATCTCCCAAACACATCATCAAATCAGAGGGCACAGTTCACATACTGATCATCACTAAGTGCAGAATACCAGATCAGGGGACGGTGTCATGCTCGTATGCTAAGCTCGAGACTACTGCCAAATTAACTGTCACAGGTGAGTTTCTACACATGAACATTTCACTCATCTTTACCTATGCTTTCAGGGAATATGCAATTCAAAAATGTATTGTGCTTGTTAAAAGTATTGCTGTAAGGTTTTTTTAAAAAAAAATTTACAATCTTTCAGAACTAGTCAAAGAATTCACATTAAATCTAGAAGACACAGTAGTAGAAAAGGACAGTGATGTGACCTTCACCTGCAAGGTCAACGACGAAGATCTGGATGTGAAGTGGTTGATTGACAGCCAGACTCTACCTGAGTCGGACAAATACTCGGTGATCTCGGAGGACGTGACACATTCTCTCACCATCAGAGATATCCAACCACAGGACTCCTGTGATGTCACAGCAACATTCGGAGATGAATCAACCTCTGCTAGACTCTCTGTTGCAGGTCAATTTCACCAACATTTTTGTGATCCAATTTCCTACTATCAGTCAAATTAAAAAAAACACTTTTGTCAGGTGCTGTGGGATAGGTTAAATTAGACTTCTTGACTTTGCTTTCCTCATAAATCAACTTTCAGTAATTTTGATGAAATGCTAAAACGTACATCTTTTTTCACAGATGTCAAAGCAGACTTTGTCCTACCTCTCAAAGACCAAAAAGCCAAAGAAAACACCTCAGTAGAATTTGACTGCACCTTGACGATATCCACAAACGATGTCCACTGGTTCCTCAATGACGTGGAACTCCACCCCACCGAGAATGTGGAAATTATAAAAGAAGGAACCAAGCACAAGCTAATCCTGAAAAATGTCAGCCCCCAACAAACCGGCCAAGTCACGGTCAGCGTGGGAGAGAAGAGTTCGACTGCTACTCTCATTGTTGAAGGTCTGTTTATGAGCTTAGTGTTTACACTTTTCTCTGCTTTGTTATTCATACATTTCTTTACCATTTGATGTTTGTTTGTCACTCATTCTGTCATGGTAGCTTCATTGTGAACTATTAATCCGTGTTGACTAGAGTGTCCATCTTCTAGGAATAAACTATCGATATACAGGCTTGCTTAGCATCAAGTCTATTTTCCATACAGCTGCTATCGGAGACTTTTTTTATGCATACAGTATCACTCAGTTTTAGAAGGTTTTCCATTGTTATGTTGAATCAGAAGCCAATGAAGACCCAGGAGAAATAACTTTTATTTTGTGAGACTTTATTTTCACATGGATAAAATAATGTATTTATTCACTATCCATAACTTCAATGAATCATTATTTATTGCATGTAAGATTTTATTTGCGAGAACTAAGTTTTCCTGAATGGCTAGTCTCATGAAATTACACGTAAATAATGTTCTCACAAATGAAATGTGATTTACAGTAAACAATATCAGGAAAATAGCTATTTAAAGTACCTCGTATCTCTCAGTGTACAGCAGTATGGTGTTTACTAGTTCTAAGCTCTGATCTGGATTTCTTGAAAATATCTCAAACTTGATAATTTAACAGTCAAAATTTGAGCAAAATCTCAGACCAAGCTTCGATTTATGTTTCTTTTGAGAAATTCAGGACTGCATGGTCTCAATGCCATAAACTGAGAATAGACTGAAGTCTAAATTTTGAATCTAACTAACTTTTTAAATAATCTTCATAAACAAATAAAATTTTCAGTATATGTTTGCATTTAATCTTTTTTATAAACCAGCAGTTTTTTTAAACAGCTGTGCTAGATAAATATTAAGATATAAGTAAAATTTTGACTTAAGTTTATTCTCAGTTTAAGGTAATAAGAATTGAAAGACATTTATTTGTTTGTAGAAGTCCCTGTAGAATTCAGTGCAACATTAGCAGAACAGCGCGTGGAAGAAAATACAGAGTGCCACTTCACTTGTGAACTCAATAAGGAGGATGTCCCGGTCACATGGCACAAGGACACCAGTAAAATTGTGCCCAGCAACAAGTATCGTGTCGAGGACGTGGGAACCAGTCACACGCTGGTCATCAGCGACGTGAACAGGGAAGATGTGGCAGAATATTCTGTGACTGCCGGTGACGTACGAAGCACTGCCAGACTGCATGTCGATGGTGAGTAGCCTCACGCATATCCATCTCATGAAAAATTCTGAAATTCTTTTTAACAATAACATATTCCAAAGTTCTAATGCATATATTTCAATCTATGTAAGCAATTATATATGTATTCCATGCATCTATGTAATGAACAACACTAGTATTCAGAGATTAAAAAATCAATAATGATTCCTCATATACACGTATATTTAAGACGAAACGCAATTTTAATTCTGTACACTGTACCTGCATACAATGTATTGTTAAAGTGCATGACTGTGTAATATTAAGAGAAACCATTACAAATATTCTGACACATTTTCGATAAGTTTGAGCATGAGTGTTTAGTTTACCTCTATTTTTTTTTTATTTATCCACAGCATGGTCTGGTGGTTTGATAGAGGAGTTTGTCATTCAGATTTAAATAAACTGAAATGAAATTAAAAAAAAAAAAGATGACTATATATTCAGTGCTTTGTCAGAAAATTAATTCACAGAAATTTGGAATGTTTCACAAGCATGCATGGTGATTTCTTGGAAATTCAAATGCGTAATTTGAGTTTTATATTTTTTGTTGTCATGTTGCACTAACCAGAGCATGTTCTTCTAATTACTTTACAGACTCGCTGGTCGAAATTCTAACTCCGTTAAAATTATCTCGATCTCCCGTCACACAGGAAGTGACTCTGTCTTGCCAGTTATCGAAACAGATCACTCGTTGTGTGTGGTTGAAAGACGGAGAGCCAATTGAACTCTGTGATAAATATAGAATGACCTTCAGAGGTCATTACCACAATCTTGTAATCATTGACCTTGACATTGAAGATGAAGGAGTGTATTCATTAACTGTGGATGACCTTAACACGTCATACTATGTTGTTAAGGAAGGTCGGTAGCCATGGTTGCAAAGATGGTGTGATTAACTTATCTATCTACAATATTTGAACTTGTCAAGCACAGGATTGAAGACAATGCACTGGCAATGTGATGTGATTAACTTATTCATGTATAATGATGAACTTGTCATGCAGATTTGGATCTGCTGAAAAGAAAGCACAGACAGTGTGATGTGATTAATTTATTAATGATTACAACTCTGACTGATTTAAACAGACACATTTGGATTAAAGATTTTCATGAATTAATGAAAGCACATGAAAGAAATTTTGTGTCAGCACAATATTATATTCAGCAATTTATACGTGTAGGTGAACTTTGTATGTATGACTTATTTGTGACTTATAATTTGTATTTTGTCTAATGTCTTTACTATTAATGCTCTCACACATGCTGCCGTGTTCATATAACTAGTGAATTGCATATCACAGCATGGTGTTAGAATTAACCCACAGAATATCATAATCAAGAAAACAATGTTAAACTAAACTAAGGGAGGAAGCCCTGGAAATATACGTTATTCATTGGCACTAACATGGAATTACCTGTACTCTGAAAAAAAAAAGAAATAATTCTTGGAATGACTGCCTGCTGTGAGCTCCAGTGGTAGTTTAATGTAATCCTATTGTTTGGGAACTGATACAATGCAATCTCATTGGTGAGTTTTGAAATATTTTGTTTAAAAATATTTTGGAAATTTACAATTGATATTTGGTCGTAATTTAGATAATTGAATTGAATAGATTATTAGCATGTGATGCATTAAAGAAACAGAAGAGCATGAAAAAGTTTAGTGTTATTTCTGAACAGCATGCGTATGGCATGATTTTGAAATAATTGGTCTACTGCAGTTAAATATCCTCTTTTTTGTCTAACAATTACTCCCATCTCACAACAGAAAAACCACTAGAATTCATTGAACCTCTACAAGAAGCTACCTGCTCAGAAGGAGAAAATGTGACCTTCACTTGTGAGGTCAGCCAAGATCAGGTCAAGGCCACTTGGATGAAGGATGGTAAAGAACTGGTTCCCTCTGAGGATGTCGATATTCAGGCTGTCGGAAAGGTGCACAAACTGACCCTGAAAAATGCTACACTGGACGACAGAGCAGAATACACTATCTGTGTCAAGGACAAGAAGAGCACTGCACCACTCTTTGTTGAGGGTCAGTATGGTAGTGACAGTAATCAATCATCCGATTTTTATTTTTGTGTGATGTAAATGTGTTAATGTAAATTTTGTTTGAAATTGATGTTGGGGCACTAATGTATAATTTCATTTTCAGATAAGATGTGTTAATATTCTATAAGAGTGTTCCTCTGTCGGAAATTGATGTTGGGGCACTAATGTATAATTTCATTTTCAGATAAGATGTATTAATATTCTATGAAAGTATTCCTCTGTCTACTTGTAGAATCACCACTTGAGTGGGTGGTGTCTCTGAGAGATCGCTATGATATAGCGGAAGGTGACTGCATCTCAATGATTTGTGAGGTCAACAAGCCGAACGTGCCCGCCATGTGGCTGAAGGATGGGGAACAGATAACTGTGGCTGACGGATACGAGATCATCATGGACGGCTGCCGCCACATCCTGCGCATTCCTTCCTGTGAACTGGAAGATGATGCGGAATATACAGTAATGGTGGGAGATTTGGAATCTATCACAAGCCTCTTTGTGGAAGGTATGAAGACAAGAAAAATCATTGATATATTGCAAAGGAAAATATACATCTGGTATAATTATGTATATAGATATATACGTCAGTTGCAAAAAGAACTCCAGTTCTCATTATGTTTGTATTAATGTGTAATGCGTATATACATACCAATCTAACCTGCAGTTACATATCACAAATTTTGAATTTAAGAAGAATTCGCAAATGTTTGATATTTGTAGAAGTCGTGCTTGAGTTCACACACAAACTGAACGATGCCACATTCACTGAGGGTGAAATGTTCGAGCTCAGCTGTGTGCTGAGTAAGCCGGACGTACCAGTCACCTGGATGAAGAATCGGCAGCCTCTGACTCCCAGTGACAGAATCCGGATCCTGTGTGAGCGCTACAGACACGTCCTCCAGATCATGGAGGCTATTCCTGAGGACGAGGGCGAATACACTCTGATGTTGCCCAACAACACTGAGACATCAGCTATTATCAAGGTCAAAGGTCAGTAAAACCCTATTGAAATAGTTTTCCTATTGTAAACAAATTCTATAAATTTGCATCTCAGTTTGACGTATTGATTTATTCGTTTTAGTGCTTGTACAATAATATAGTTTTAACATTTGCTGAAACACATGTATGGGGAATAAGTTTTATCCATTATTAATTTGTGAAATTTCTAGAAAAACCAGCCAAATTCACCAAACCTCTTGGAGAGATAAAAGCCAAAGAGGGTGACAGTGTGACCTTGACCTGTGAACTTGATAAGCAGGATGTATTCTGCACGTGGCTAAAGGATGGAGAAGAACTGAAGCCTAGTGACCACGTCCAGATTTCTGCTGATGGTTTCACTCAACAACTCCTCCTGACTGATGTCACCATTAAGGATACCGCTAAATACACCTGTGTGTGTGGTGATGTGTCTACAGAGGCCACCCTCCAAGTAGAAGGTAAGGATGTGTCCACTGTCATATATATACATGTTGTCATTCATTAATCACATGTTGTGAAGGACGGTTGTTGTAAATTTTGTAATAATTCTACCTTCATGCTCTCCTTACAATGTCATAATTTTAATTGTTGTGGTAACAAGATTATGGCTTACATAACCCTTTTCATGCATGTAAACTATTTCGATACAGCTAATGGGTTCCTGCACTTCCTTAATTTTTGCTTTCCTCACATCCTCCTGTATATCCTAACAGAATTCCCAGAGACCCAAGTAACAGAATTACCAGAAACCCCAATAACAGAAACTCCTCAAGAGACCCCAGAAACTGAAGAAAGAGAAGAGGAGGTCATAGTAACGGAGGCCTTAGTTACAGAAACCCCTGTAACAGAGGTCCCAGAAATTAAGGCAAAAGAAATTGAGGTCATAGTAACCAAGGCCCCAGAAACAGATGCCACAGTAACAGAAACCCCTGAAGCTGAGGTCACAGTAATTGAAACTCCTGAAGCTGATGTCATAGCAGAAGAGGTCCCAGAAACAGAGGCAAAAGAAATTGATGTCATAGTAACCGAGGCCCCAGAAACAGATGCCATAGTAACTGAGACCCCTGAAGCTGAGGTCACAGTAACAGAAACACCTGAAGCTGAGGTCATAGCAGAAGAGGTTCCAGAAACAGAGGCAAAAGAAATTGATGTCATAGTCACTGAGGCCCCAGAAACAGATGCCATAGTAACAGAAACCCCTGAAGCTGAGGTCACAGTAACCGAAACTCCTGAAGCTGAGGTCATAGCAGATGAGGTCCCAGAAACTAAGGCAACAGATATTGAGATCATAGTAACCGAGACCCCAGAAACAGATGCCATAGTAACAGAGACTCCAGAAGCTGAGGTCACAGTAACAGAAACTCCTGAAGCTGAGGTCATAGCAGAAGGGGTCCCGGAAACTGAGGCAAAAGAAATTGATGTCATAGTAACCGAGACCCCAGAAAAAGATGCCATAGTAACAGAAACCCCTGAAGCTGAGGTCACAGTAACCGAAACTCCTGAAGCTGAGGTCATAGCAGAAGGGGTCCCGGAAACTGAGGCAAAAGAAATTGATGTCATAGTAACTGAGGCCCCAGAAACAGATGCTATAGTAACAGAAACCCCTGAAGCTGAGGTCACAGTAACAGAAACTCCTGAAGCTGAAGTCATAGCAGAGGAGGTCCCGGAAACTAAGGCAAAAGAAATTGATGTCATAGTAACTGAGGCCCCAGAAACAGATGCTATAGTAACAGAAACCCCTGAAGCTGAGGTCACAGTAACCAAAACACCTGAAGCTGAGGTCATAGCAGAAGAGGTCCCAGAAACAGAGGCAAAAGAAATTGAGATCATAGTCACTGAGGCCCCAGAAACAGATGCCATAGTAACAGAGACTCCAGAAGCTGAGGTCACAGTAACAGAAACCCCTGAAGCTGAGGTCATAGCAGATGAGGTCCCAGAAATGGAGACAAAAGAAATTGAGATCATAGTAACCGAGACCCCAGAAAAAGATGCCATAGTAACAGAAACCCCTGAAGCTGAGGTCACAGTAACAGAAACTCCTGAAGCTGAGGTCATAGCAGTAAAGGTGCCAGAAAAAGAGGTAAAAGAAATTGATGTCATAGTAACTGAGGCCCCAGAAACAGATGCCATAGTAACAGAGACTCCTGAAGCTGAGGTCCCAGTAACCGAAACTCCTGAAGCTGAGGTCATAGCAGAAGAGGTTCCAGAAACAGAGGCAAAAGAAATTGATGTCATAGTAACTGAGGCCCCAGAAACAGATGCCATAGTAACAGAGACTCCTGAAGCTGAGGTCCCAGTAACTGAAACTCCTGAAGCTGAGGTCATAGCAGAAGAGGTTCCAGAAACAGAGGCAAAAGAAATTGAGGTCATAGTAACTGAGGCCCCAGAAACAGATGCCATAGTAACAGAGACTCCTGAAGCTGAGGTCACAGTAACAGAAACTCCTGAAGCTGAGGTCATAGCAGAAGAGGTCCTGGAAACAGAGGCAACAGTAATGAAAGTCCCAGAAACAGATGCCATAGTAACAGAAACCCCTAAAGCAGAGGTGAAGGTAACAGAGACACCAGAAACTCTGGAGGAAGAGATCAAAGAAACTGAAGTTCCAGTAACTGAAATCCCAGCAGAGGAGACTCTAGGAATTGTGGCTATAGAAAAAGAGGTTAAAGCTACAGAGACAGAAGTCATCATTACAGATGTACATGAGACAGAGGTGACTGAAGGGGAGGCCCAAGGAACAGAAACTCCAGAGGTGATAGATATAGAGGTCCAAGCACAGGAATCCCCAGTTACAGAGACAACACAGGCAGAGGGCCCTGTGACAGGAGTTTCAGAGGAAGAGGTTTTAGTGACCATGACTACAGAGACAGATGTCTCAGTACCAGAAGCTCAAGAAACAACTCCAGAAAAAATAACCTTTGAGACAGATATTGAAGAAACTACAGCCACTGGAAAAGAAATCTCAGTGACAGGAGCCCTAAAGTCAGACGTGACAGTTACTGAGAAAGAGACCTTGGCAATGGTTACCCCAGAAACAGAGGTGACAGTGTCTGAGGAAGAGGCCTTGGTAATGGCTACCCCAGAAACAGAAGTGACAGTCTCTGAAACTGCCAAAAAGGAGGCTCCAGAAATAGATATCACAGTGACTGAAGTCTCAGAAAAAGAGGCCCCTGTTGAAGAGGCCATACCTGCAGAGGTTCCAGTTTCAGCAACAGAATTTCAAGATTCATTTGTCACAGAAGCAGACGTTCCAGATTCAGGGGTCACAGAAACAGAGACTGAAGAGGCAGAAACAACAGAGAAAGATGTCCCAGTTGCAGAAATTGTAGTAACGGAGGCCACAGAAGCAGATGTTACAGTGCCACAGGCCCCAGAAACAGTCGCACCAGAAACACAGGTCCTAGTATCAGAGAAAACAATAACAGAATCTCTAGAGAAAGAATCTGAAGAATCTGTTGAGATGGAGATTCCATTGAAAGAGGCTCCTGCCACTGAGGTCCCAGAAATGATTGAAACAAAGGTCCCAGGAGAGGAATCATTTGTGATGGACACTCCTGTGGTCCCAGTTTCAGAGAGCTCAGAAACTGAAGTTACAGTGACAGAAGTCCCAGAAGCAGAAGCTTCAGAAGAAGAGGTATTAGTGACAGAAACTCTAGAGGCCCCAATGACAGAGGTCTCAGAAGCAGAAGACACTGTCATCGAAATTTCAGAAACAGAGGCACAAGAAAAGGAAGCCTTTTTTACCAAACCAATGGAGGACCTTGGAACAGAAGAAGAAACAAATTTCCAAGAAAAAGATGTAATTTTGATAGAAACTCCAGATGCCCAAGATACAGAAAAAGATTTCTCTATGACAGAAATTTCTGAATCCGACGTGCATGTAAAAGAGACTACCACAGCAGAAACCTTGGCAACAGAAATCTCAGTACCAGAAACTTCAACACCTGAAATCCCAACATCCTTCAGAACACCTCTCACTGACCTCTTTGCTAAAGAAAATGACACAGTAACCTTAACCTGTGAACTTGTTCAACCCAACATTCTATGCAAATGGCTTAAAAATGACTCTGAAATCAAACCTACTGACCACTCACAAATTTCCCATGATGGCTTTACACAACAGCTTGTACTAACTGGTGTTACTGTGGATGACACAGCTAAATATTGTTGTGTATGTGGTGATGTGTCTACTGAAGCCATGCTGCAAGTAGAGGGTAACTAAAACTTACATCAATTATATAATCAAGAAATTTAACAAATCTTATCATTCTCATACAAATAAATCTTAATCACAATTTTACCATTAATGAATTCATTAATTATTCCTTTGAATTTAAACAATTTGATTTATCCTAAGAGATTTTTAACCTATGATTTTAGAAGCACCATTCACCTTTACCAAACCCCTCACTGACCTCACTGCCAAAGAGAAGGACACTGTAACCTTGACCTGTGAACTTTCCAAACCAAATATTCCTTGCAAATGGCTCAAAGATGGCACTGAAATTAAACCTAGTGACCATGCACAGATCTCCTATGATGGTTACACTCAGCAGCTCATACTAACTGATGTCAGTGTTGATGACACTGCCAAATATTCATGTCAGTGTGGTGATGTTTCATCCGAAGCCACACTTCAAGTTCAGGGTATTTAGCCAAGCAGTTTACATTATTTTCCTTTTAATCACATTTTTGTATTTGCAATTAATTTATCCTATCCTCAGATAACAATATTTTTCACTGACCTTTTCTAGAAGCACCTGCCACCTTTACCAAACCCCTCACTGACCTCACTGCCAAAGAGAAGGACACTGTAACCTTGACCTGTGAACTTTCCAAACCAAATATTCCTTGCAAATGGCTCAAAGATGGCATTGAAATTAAACCTAGTGACCATGCACAGATCTCCTATGATGGTTACACTCAGCAGCTCATACTAACTGATGTCAGTGTTGATGACACTGCCAAATATTCATGTCAGTGTGGTGATGTTTCAACTGAAGCCACACTTCAAGTTCAGGGTATGTGCTAGTTGTTTTAGCTATAGTTGTGTTCTTTTCATTCTGCAGACATGCCATGGTGTAGTGGTCTGACACCATTGTGATCGGCCATTGACTGTTAAGTCGTTAAGAATGTGGAAACCTATAGTTCTTAACTGTATTTGTTTGACGTTGTAGACTCGCTGAAATTCATCCGAGAACTGACAGAGACGCGTGTAATTGAGGAGCACACAGTGACCTTGGAATGTGAGGTCAACCTGCCCGGCCTGACCGCAACATGGCTGAAGGACAAAGAACCTGTGGTCCTCAGAAAGTCCAACTCAATCCGTGTCAAAGACGGCATACACAGCCTTGTGATAGGTTCAGCTGAGATTGATGATGAGGCCGAGTACACAGTACAGATAGGAGATATCTCATGTTCAGCTGCTCTCTTTGTGGAAGGTAAACTTTGATTAGATGGTATCTTGAGTTCTTAACGAAAAGACAATCTTTCTGTCTGTTTTTGAAACATTTAAACATAGATTGTTATGATAGTCTTTCACCAAAGAATTATGATTTACATGTATGATTGCAATTTTTGGGGGTAAATAATTCATGTGTTTTTGCTATATTCTGAATTTGTATTCATCAACAGAGGCTCCTGTAGAATTCATCAAACCACTCAAGGACATTCAGGTCATGGAGAAGACCAAGGTCACTCTGGAGTGCGAGGTAAACAAACCTAATCTGATAGCCACCTGGTACCTGGAGGGGGAGGAGATCAAATCTGATGACAGAGTGGAACTAGTGGTTTATGACACAGTCCACCAGCTCATTATCCAGACCACTAAACTCACAGACGAGGGAAAATACACCATTGATGTGGAGGGCCAGAAATCCTCCTCTACACTGCTCGTAGACGGTAAGCTATCGTTTGGTGGATTTGTCGTTTTTATTGTGTTTCTCTGGTATTTGATTGTGTCCAAGCAAAAAGTACTAACTTACTCCTCAACTGTCAAAATTTGTCAAAATAATTGTTTTGAATTCTCCTAAAACCTGTCGGACATGATTGTTTTGTAATTTGGGGGAGAATGGCTGCGGTGCATGTAAGTTATTATAAATGTGAAATAATCGTTCAACCCTCATCATGATTAACCACTACTGTGTTCTCCACACTCTGTGAAGCAAAAATGACTACCACTAAACTTTCAGCTAAAACCGGTGAGTGTACCTTTTATATATAACATGAAAATCTTCAAAATGTTACTATCATGTCTCCATTTTACCTTGCTCTCAGAATCCCCAGTCGAATTGGTTGCACGCTTGCATGACATTTGTGTCCCGGCTAAAGGCACAGCTGTGTTTGAATGCGAAGTATCACTGCCTGGTGTCAAACCGCAGTGGTACAAAGATGAAGAACCAATCACAATCAGCGATGGTTATGACATCAGAACAGATGGGACACACCACTATTTGTACCTAGAGAAAGTGGGACTTGATGACATCGGGGACTATTCGGTCCAATTTGATGATGTGGAGTGTACTGCCACTCTTCAGATTGAAGGTAGCTGCAGGAGTATATACTAGTCATCACCATTAGGACAGACAGCGATATATTTGTCTTTTGTTTCATTTTAACATGTTTTGATTTATTTAACCATTGCATGACCTTAGCATGTTTCTTCTCTTTATAACTACATGTATATTAAATATTCCTCCATAAAGAGTACGGTTTTAGAACTTTCAGTTGGTATTTAATGTGGTAGATTTTCTTAATTTATTTTCTTTGAATATTTTTCATTCTTTAGTTCCATGGAAATTTCTTGATATTTTGCCAAATTGAGTTGAGTTTTTGGAATAAATAGAAATGACATTTGTTCATAGAACCTCCTTTGAAAATCACTAAACCACTGGAAAAGAAAGAAGTTCCTGAGAAAGAACCATTGACCTTGACCTGTGAAGTCTCCAAACCAGGAGTCATGGGCAAATGGTTCAAGGACAACAAAGAAGTTTTACCCTCCGAAAATATTAAAATCATAGACGATGAGAATGTTCATAAACTGGAAATTCTGGATGCCACATTAGCTGACAGTGGAAACTACAAATGTAAACTGGAGGACAAAGAAACCACCTGCAAGGTCGCTGTGAAAGGTCAGGATCACATGCAACATTATATCTTCTATTTGATTGATGAATTTAAAATCTGAAAATGAAAATATGAAGAGAATGTAAATTATTGGCTTTGTAAAATTTGCAGAAAAGCCTTTGGATTTCATCAAACCTTTGAAAGACACAGAAGTTGCAGAGGGTCAAGATATTGAACTCGAATGTGTAGTGTCCAAGAAAGACATTAAGGCCAAATGGCTGAAGAATAATAAACCACTGCCTGTGGACAACAGAGTCAAGGTCACTGCTGACAAGGACACACACAAACTGACCATCAGATCTGCAATTGTTGAGGACAAAGCAGAATACTGTGTCAAGATTGCTGATAAAACATCAACTGCTAAAGTCTTTGTAGAAGGTAGGAAATCAAAAAATTGACACGATACCTGTATAAGGTATTGGATCTTACAGTGTTAACTTACCAATACAAATTGACACGATACCTGTATAAGGTATTGAATCCTACAGTGTTAACTTAACAATACTTGTGATCCTACATGATGTATGACTTTGTCATTTATTTCGAATGACCTTTTCATTTCAGAAGAAGTAGTGGAATACGTTAGAAAACTTGCTGATGTGGAGGTTAAAGAGATTCCCTCTACCGTAACCTTTGAATGTGAGCTCTCTAAACCCGACATTGTAGTCAAATGGTTCAGAGATGGAAAACCACTGGGAGAGAGTGATAAATACCAGATGATTGTGGATAAGACTGTTCACAGACTGGTTATCGCAGATGTGGACGGAGAGGATGAAGGCGACTACAGCATTGTTGTTAGAGGGAAGAAATCAGAGGGAGAACTCATTGTAGAGGGTAAATATAGTATCATCATTCAAAATGAGACTCTTGTTTCTGTTGTTAGAGGGAAGAAATCAGAGGGAGAACTCATTGTAGAGGGTAAATATAGTATCACCATTCAAAATGAGACTCTTGTTTCTGTTGTTAGAGGGAAAAAAATCAGAGGGAAAACTCTTTGTAGAGGGTAAATATAGTACATGTATTATCATTCAAAATGAGACTCTTGTTTCTGTTGGTTGAAATACTGGTCATAAGCATGAAAATGATGTGATGTTTCAATTCTTGTTAATCAGTGAAGATTAGGTAAAGGGAAATAACTGGGATGTCACCCACATTCATTTTTGTCAGCAGGTGATAATAGTTTTGCAATATTGCACCCATTGAGCTCAAGTTAACATGGAGATAATTCTTTAGGATTGAGTTGAATATGAGTAGGGTTATATCTCAAACCAACAGCACTACAACATGAATCCCATGAAAATAAGTATGCATGCAATATATCCCAAGATTAACTCTATTTGCATCTGACAAAATGTGATGTCTCCTGGCAATAAGGCAATGACTAGGAAGAATTCACACTTTGGTTCTAATTGTTATAATGATCTTTATGTTCTTCTTCAATTTTCAGTACCTCCACAGCTTTTCTTGGACAAACAGTTTGAAGAGGAGGTTGTTTTGAAGGCTGGACAGTCCATGGCATTCGAGATTCCATTCAAAGGTAACCCACAGCCAAAGGTGACCTGGACCTACAACGATGAACCTCTTCCACAGGAGAAGAGAATTGAGAGTGAGACCATCTACAACATGACCACACTTAGACTCGGAAAGGTCAAGAGGTCAGACACAGGAAACTACACCCTTACTTTGGAGAACTCTGCTGGCAAAGTCTCTATAACCATCAAACTGACAGTATTGGGTATGTGTACGCTTATATGGGGAATTATATTTCAGCATGATTGTCCGCTTTAAGTAAAGTCATGAGTAAATTCACTTTTAAATGACCTAGGGGTATGTAACAAACTATCAAATTCAGATGTTTTGAAAGCAAATGGTGGTACCTGGTTAATAGCTGTGTTGAATTTCATGAATTTTGCAATATATTGATATGTTGTATGTAGACAAACCCAGTGTCCCACAAGAGTTAACTGCCCCTGAGGTCAATGCAGAATCCATCACTCTGAACTGGCAGCCTCCAGCAGACAATGGAGGCAGTGAAATCCTGGAGTACAGTATTGAAAAGAAAGAATTCAACCGCAGAACATGGCAACAAGTTGGCACCACCAAAGATCTGACCTTCACTATTCCTAAACTCTTGGAAGGCAACAAGTACTTCTTCAAGGTCGCTGCCAGAAATGACATCGGCATTGGAGAAGCTGTAGAGCTGACAGAGGCTATCACAGCCAAGAATCCATTTGGTAGGGATCTGAAACTGAATATGTTGAATACTGATGATCATTCAGAGCAATGATGGTTATAAACACTCATTTCCTGTACTTGATGTTGATTTGTTGTTTCATTCTAACAGTGGTGCCCGATGCCCCTGATGCTCCAGTCATTTCAGACATCACAGCTACCTCAGCAGTTGTCACATGGCAACCACCAGCCAATGACGGTGGGTCCCCTGTCATCGGATACCGCCTGGAGAGGATTTCTGGTTTCAGTGGACGATGGGTTTCTGTGACCAAGGATCTCATCCCAGAGATGACCTTCAGTGTCGCTGACCTTGTGGAAAATAACACCTATGAATTCAGAGTTATTGCTGAAAATAAAGCTGGCCAGAGCAAGCCCAGTCCACCTTCAGAAAATACCAAAGCACTCAACCCTTGGAGTAAGTTTTGGTTGTATTCAATTCTTAAAGAATGGGAAGAAGTTTCTCATTCTAGGTCTTGTTACACATTTCATGTGAGTAGTATTTGTAACTTGTATTTCACTGTTGTAGCTAAACCAAGTGCACCAGGAACTCCAGATATTATCAAAACAGACAAAACCTCAGCTGACCTCAAGTGGACTCCACCCACAGAGGATGGGGGTGCTCCTATCACTAACTATGTCATCGAACACCGCCCCAGTGGTGCCGTCCGTTGGACCCGAGCCAACAAGTCTCCCATCACAGACACCACATTTAGTGTACCTGACCTTAAGGAGGGATCTGAGTATGAATTCCGTGTGTCAGCTGAAAACAAAGCTGGTGTTGGGCCAGCTTCAGAACCCACCAAATCTGTCAAGGTGGAGAAACCTATAGGTATAGAACATTTAAATATTTTACAGCACAACAAGAAGTCAATCATAAATGTTACATTTTGCTACATTATGGAATAAATTCAAACAGTATTCTATTCAAAAAGAATAGAATTGGGCAACAGGTAATACCTATGTATACCCTCTCCATATAGAAATTTGAATTTGAAGTGGGATTATGGTTTTATTATCACCTGTTTCAGAGGGCAGAGCACCAAAAGTCGTGGAGAACTTGAAGGATGCTACCAGTATATCCCCAGGGGAAGTCACCTTAAAGTGTGACCTTGAACTGGGAGAACCATTAGCAGAAATAAAATGGTTCAAAGGACCAAAGGAAATCAAGAAAAGTCCAAAATATGTCACAAAACTCGAGAACAAGGTTGCCTCCATTGTCATCCATGAAACAGAACCTCAGGATGCTGGTGTGTATTGTTGCCAGGCAACCAACCAGCTTGGACAAGTTCAGACTGAGGCAACTCTGGCAGTGCACAGTATGTACATTTTCTTAGTTGTGAAAAGTGGGGGGTTTTTTGTAATTCACTGGAAAAATCTTATTAGACCATGCAAATCAATCTTTATGCTTGCAGTTAGGCTAGTGAGAAACACCATTAAAGCAGTTTTTAATCTATTCCTGCTGCCAATCTTTCCCTTTATAATTGCAGCACATCCCAAACTGGAATATGAAAATAAACTTAAAACTAAACAGCTGATCAAGGTTGGACAGTCTATCTCCCTACAAGTGAACATTAGTGGTATACCCAATCCCACCGTCAACTGGACACTGAACAAGATCATCATCGAAAAATCCCCGAAGATCAGCATCGAGACTACAGACGACTTTAGCATGCTGACTGTGAAGAATGCTACACTGGATGACACAGGAGCCTATGCCATTACTGCTGAAAATGTGGTGGGCAAGGCTGAGGCAGAATTTAACGTCGCTGTTAGAGGTCAGTCAGTATCACCTTATATCAATAAAAGTACTAAATACTTTGTATGAGAGTGATTCTGTTTATGATATACATGCATTTATTACAATTCACTTGCATGTTCTGTATTCTTCAGACAAACCTGGAAAACCCAACAATCTCGAGGTTCTACAAGTCATGAAGGACTCTGTTGTGTTGTCATGGCAACAACCTACCAATACAGGTGGCTCAGACATTTCTGGTTACATCGTTGAGAAGCGTGATGCCAAACGTAATACATGGGCACCCGTGGAAAATGTTGACAGTAACACCACAACCTATGCTGTACAAAAATTGGTAGAGGGCAATGAATACTTCTTCAGAGTATCTGCCAAAAATGATATGGGCACTGGAGAGGCAGCTGAGATTGACAGAGGAACAATTGCAAAGAGTCCATTTGGTGAGTAAAATTGTAATGAACTTGCAGACCTTAAATTCTGGATTTTTTAGCACTTTCAATAATTTTTCCCTGAAGTAATTTACAGAGAGGGGGTATGTTTATTTTGAGGTAAGCTGGAACTAAGTGTAGAGCAAAAGTAATATTTGCCAATGTTATTGTGCTATATTTAGATGTACCTGGGGCTCCAAGGAATCTTCAAGTCTCAAAGGTGACAAAGTCCAGCATCTCTCTGACCTGGGAGGTTCCTGAACAGGATGGTGGCTCCCCAGTAACTAGTTACATAGTGGAGCGCCGCCAGATGACCTCCACAAGGTGGACCAAGGCTCATAAACAACCCGTGACAGAAACTGTGTTCACATCTACTGATCTCATAGAAATGGCAGAGTACAGCTTCAGAGTGACTGCTGAAAATGTTGCTGGCATTGGTAAACCCTGTGAACCAGTAGGACCCATTCTCACCAAGAGTCCGTTCGGTAATTAGCATTATTCTGGCATTTGTAATTCTGGTAAAAAGGTAAAAAAATTGATTTTCATGCAATGTTTTGAAGTAGGTTTGAATATTTATTTTCTACATTTCTTTTATAGATGTGCCAGATGCTCCTGGCAAACCTCAGATTTCTGAAGTGACCAAAGACACTGCAACATTAACCTGGACACCACCTGAAAAAGATGGTGGAAATCCCGTCTTTAACTACGTCATTGAATACAAACCAACAAGAGCCTCCAAATGGATCGCAGCCAGTCACAATATCACTGTGGCAAAGACAGAGTTTACTGTGAAGGAGCTAACCGAGGGAATGGAGTATGAATTCAGAATTAAGGCAGAAAACCAAGCCGGACTCAGCAAACCCTCACCTTCCACCAGTGCTATCATCAAAGAACCCGTCAGTAAGTAGCCAGACTGATCTCCGAACTTACTTCTATAAAAGATAGCTGTGTTGTTTTATAGAGTGTAATCTTTATGTCCCTTCCTACATTGTATTGTTTAGAACTGATCAGTTGACTATACCACTGTGTTGTTCTGTGTTTGTAGGTGGAGAGGCACCCTCTGTACTGGAGGGGCTTCCAGATGTCAGTGTACTGCTGGGTGAAGACGCCACCCTCGAATGCCAGATAAGTGGCAAACCTGAACCCTCGGTTACTTGGTAAGTCATCATGACAAGGATCCAGATCCAGATATGGAAATTCAGTTTTTTTTGTATGGAAATTGGAGTTAACTGTCTAAATGTTGTTACATTTTCTGTAAAAGTGATTTTTGGCTATATTGATCTTAACATGATTCATTGTTCATTCTCAAAATAGGAGCAAAGACACTCGTACAATTGCTGAGAGTAAGAAGTATGATATGAGCCGAGATGAGGTATCTGTGTCACTGACCATTCGAGATGTCTCTGAGAAAGACTCAGGGAGCTACACTTTGGAGGCTTCAAACGATCTCGGTTCAGTGTCCACATCGGGACAACTGGACGTGCAAGGTAGTCCTAAAATTCCTGATTTCAGGATGTGCCATACATTTTTATTAATTCAAAGGTCATTTAGCAGTGCATCAGAAAATATGACTTAATTCAGATAGAATTTCAACATCTTGAAGATTATTAAATCAAAGAAATTTGATTCATTGCTGTATAAAGATCAAAGTTTTGCTTGATGAAGTGTATTCATATGTTATTTTATATACATATCTTTGTAGCCAAACCAGAACTTGAATTTGACAACAAATTCCGAGATGTGATAACTCTCAACAGCGGAACATCATTGAGAATACCGGTTACTTACAAAGGTCTTCCAAAGGCCACCATAACCTGGGGCAAGGACGAGAAAACTCTGAAAACAGGCGGTAATATCACCATAGATACAAAGGATACCCTCACTACTCTACAGGTCAAGAAGGTCACACGGGCAGATGATGGCCTCTATTTCATCACAGCTGAAAATGAGGCTGGCAAAGCCAAAGCAAGCTTTGATGTAGAAGTAATTGGTAAGGTTTCTGTTTCCTTAGATCTAAATGCTAAAAATTTATCTGTGCTAATAATGGACATGAATTGAAGAGTTTTCTCTCTGTACAGATGTACCTGACCAACCAGAGGGCCCAATAAAGATCAGTGACATCAACCGTGACCACGTCACCCTCGCTTGGGCACCACCCAAGGATGACGGTGGCAGCAAAATCAAATCCTATATTGTGGAAAGAAGAGAACAGGGCAGATCTATGTGGAGCAAAGTGGACACAGTGGATGCCTCAAAGACCTCCATTGTGGCTACTGGACTCTCTCAAGGAAAGGAATATTTCTTCCGCATCTTTGCTGAAAATGACATCGGAATGTCCAAGGGTCTTGAATCCAAGCAGGCAGTTATTCCCAAAAGTCCGTTCGGTATGTGTGATGCCATGTTCTCCCCAACAAGAGCAGATGGCTTCTTCCTGAAGTTCTGATTAACATGTTTTGTTATTAATTCTGTGTTGATTTTTATTAACAGTTTGTGATTGAGAAATGATAATAACGGCATGATTCACTGTTATGCATTAGTTGAGTTTGGCACGTTTAAAAAATTTAGCAATATAGGGAATATGCGCTGGATAATTTAATACTGTGGATACATGTAGTTAGTGAGAAATTGTGTACTTTGATACAGCATGTTTCTTCCTAATGAAAGTGCAATGTGAACAGTGTGTTAAACTGTCACAATGTGTTTGTTTTCATGCAGCTTCTTATCATTGTGTGTCAAGCCGTGTTGCACATCAAACAACTTGCAATAATTAAACTTCTCTTGATTCAGAAAGAGATTTCAGGAAATAATTAATTTTTGAACAAACTTAATTTTACATTATCTGTTTGTGAATTGAGATTATAAACAAGATGCTGTGATATTTTACTCTTAAGACCTTGTAATGCAATAATGAACTCGCCCAGGAAAGTTTATTGTATTAAGCTACAGCAATTTGAGTGGACATCAAGTGTTGTGAACTGGCATATGTGATTCGGATTTTGACATATCAGATTTTTTTTATGAATATAGGTTTAATTGTTATAATGTTCAGAGTTTAAACTTTTGTTAATCAGTTAGATGTAGAAAATCATTCTATTTAAACATATATAAAGGCCTGTACAGTGTTTACAATTGTGATGTATATTTACAAGGATTTTTGTTTTATTTGGATCGTTTTACATATTTATCAGGAGCTTGAAACTTGTGGCAGCTTTAAATTTGCATATATTTTGTAGGAGCTGTCCTTAATAAATATGTATATATATAGAATTTCATTCCTTACCTTCACAGAGAAAAAATGCATAGTGGTCCCCCATTTTCTGTGAGAGTATCTCATAAATGAGTTTCAAGAATATTTTTGAGAAATGTGGGTTTTTGATGGGGAAAACCTAGGATCAGATTTATAGGACCCATGCTATTGGTGGGGGAGGGGGCTATGAAAGTTTGGTAATGCATGTGTTTTTTGAGAAGAGAGTTTTGCAGTATTGTCAAAATCATTTTTAATCTAATTTGCATGATTGTGTTAGTAATGAATGTAAAATTTTCTTTATTTGTCTTGTGTTAACATGGAATTATTTCCACATCTAGGTATATGCAGATTAACATTCATCATTGATTTCCATTTTGTGTGTGCTTGTGTATGTGTGTTTTGAATATATTCTACCCTAGTGATGAAATAATATACTTATCAATATGTACTTAGGAATACAATGCATAAGACTGCATTTAATAAAAGCAATATATACTAAATGAGTGCATGATTTTTTTCCCCACTTATTTTGTCCTGTGTTAAGATGATTTTGTGATTGTGCGGCAACAGTAATGTCCATTGGCTACACGGCTCACCTTGGTCACCTTGCTCTCACTAGAAACATGAATGATCAAAATTGGCAACTCCATCGAGTCCTCCTAGAACACATTCCAAACATAGGATTACATTATGAACTACTCGTTATTCAATTAATAATGGGATTAAAGCTGAATATTAATAATAAAGAATTAAATCTAAAGATAAGCAATCATTACATGTCAATGCTCAATTTATTGTGTAATTGGAATTTTTAGCGAGACACAAATTTTAATAGCAATTATTCCCATAAAAATGGGTGTATATATTTAGCATGAGCTAATTTTAACGATTTTATAATTGCAAGAAAAATAATCAATATCTACAATATGGAATAAATTGTTAGTGGTATTCAATTTTTAATAGTGATCTTAACACCCTCGCTAATAATGCCAAAATTAAATCCTCGCTAAAAATTCTGCTAAATACTGTAATTAATCGCAGAGAAATGACTAACTACTGTGCTGGTTTTGAAGGATGAGTTATGCCAAGTTCTCTGAAAAATGATTTCGTGATTCTGGCAAAATAAAAGATATGAAATGGTTATCATGTAGACTTAAGGTGACCTAAAATTTATAGTGTATGCACCAAGAACAAAAAGAGTATGTTCAAATTGACCACCAAACCATTGGAAAACATTTCTTTGGAAGAGGTTAAGGATGAAATGACCAGAAACTAAGGATCTGCTGTGCTTGATGTGCACATGTAACATTCATCTTATACCGTGTGTTTTCTAACTTTGCACAATATTCAGAAAAGGTATCAAATAACTAGTACATATTACAACTTACATCTACCTGTGACTCGGAGGTAGAGACAGGGTTGACACAGGAGTATGCATGCATTGTTAGCATGCACTGTTTGCTGAGGAGAATCTTGCTGCATTGCCAGAGTAATTTGAAAATGGTAAGGCACCGAATGATGTTGTAATCTAAGCTGTTTCTTGTAGTGTTCTATTTATCATGGAAATTCTTCAAATATTGCTAAAGATTTAAAACAATATTGCAACAGCAAAGACTATTTGAATGTAAATACATAAATTCATAAGAATCTGTACATTAAATTTCACCAGAGAAAAAACATAGTAAGACTTTTTTCATTTGTGTCTAAAGAAAAACCAACCAGTCCAACTGGTCCCCTATCAACCAAGGATATCACTACTGACTCGGTGACCTTGACCTGGCAACCACCAGCTTCAGATGGTGGCTCTGCTATCAAAGGATACTTGGTGGAGAAATATGACAGTCGCAGAATGACATGGGTAAAAGTTGCTGACATTGATGAGAAGACCACATCATACATAGTTCCCAAACTTATTGAAGGACAGAAATACAAGTTCAGGGTCTCAGCTTTAAATGCTGAAGGTCAAGGACAACCATTGGAGACAGAAGGAGATGTGGTGCCAAGAAAACCCCCAGCTGCACCAGAAAAGCCATCTGGACCAATAAAATTCTCCAACATTCTGGGTGATTCTGTGACCTTAACTTGGTCTCCACCCAAGAAGGATGGAGGAGCCCCAGTGAAGTCTTATAATGTGGAACGGTCAGTGGATAACGGAAAGACATGGGAAAAAGTGGAGAACATAGACACCACCAAGTACACAGTCACTGGTCTCAAGGCCGGAGACAAGTACAAATTCAGAGTGGCAGCTGTCAACGAACTTGGGGAGGGAGATATGCTTGTGTCAGAAGCAGTTGTACCTCAAAGACCAACTGGTAATGAAATTTAGTTATCTTGGGCCCCCTTTCTATATTATGTGTGTGTTAATGTCCCAAATCTCAACATCATATACAGTAAAACTCTGATATAGCGAATTTTTAGGGACCCTCTATAAAAATTCGCTATAAGCGTAATTCGCTATATGTTTATAGCGAATTCATAATTCAAATATAACGAATTCATTATAAAACTGGTTTGTTCTACATGTATACCAGTTATATAAAAAAAAGCAGCAATCGATATACTTGCGTTTGTATTGTCTTTAAGTGAAATGAAGCCTATATGTTTTCGAGAAGAAATATTTTTATACAAGAAATATACACATTGATTTATATATGATAATTTATCTTGATGGATTATTAAGTCATGCAAGAACATGTCGAGAGAGAAATGTCAACAAAATTTTGCGCAATACATACATGTACAGTCTATTGCAATTGGCATTTACTTGTTGCTTTACACAAATAAAGAAGTGTACGATAAAATAAATGGAATCAAACTTCAAATTTAATTAATGAGAATAGTAAACAATACCGACAATATATTTCCTAAACGTATGTGTAAGTATTGGTTTCCTTTAACAACCTTTTTAGAAAAAATACAAACAGAAATTTTGTAATAAGTGGGAATCCTTTATGTCAATGGAAAACGATTGTTAAAAATCACAAAGAGTTTAAAATGAAAAAAATAAATTCGTTATAAAAGGTGATTTTTACTTTCATTTTTAATTCAAGGGGAATAGGAATTTACTTCGTTATATCCGTAAATTCGCTATATCCGTGTTCGTTATAGACGCAGATTTTTATTTAGAATATATAAAGAATTTGCCGGGGAAATCGTTTTCACTTCGCTATAGCTGTAATTTCACTATATCCATGTTCACTATATTCGAGTTTTACTGTTTATACTAAGCAAATTGGATCTAGATTGTAAACTGTTTATGGCATTTATTTCTTGGCACAGATGCTCCATCTCAACCATTCGGACCTCTGGAGCCAAAGAACATCAGAAAAGATTCCCTAACACTGACTTGGCAACCTCCTAAAGATGATGGGGGGAGTCCCATCACAGGATATATCATTGAGAAAAGAGAGAACAAGAAAGGAAAATGGACACCTGTGGAGAAGGTTGGCAAAGGAATCACAGAACTGGATGTGAAGAGACTACAAGAAGGAAAAGAGTACTACTTCAGAGTCAAAGCTGAGAACAAGAAGGGAATCAGTGAGGCTCTAGAAACAGAGACATCTGTTGTTCCCAAGAGTCTGTTTGGTAGGTTATGCTGAATTTGATTGTGTATAAGTAGTCATGTTAATTTCATGTAATTGTTATCAGTAACTACTACATAGTTTTATGTAAAATCATGGAAAATGTCATTTATCCAGACAAACCTGCAGCACCAGAAGGACCTCTCACTATGTCCAATTTGACTGCTACCTCTGCTGATCTGGAGTGGAAACCACCAAAGACAGATGGTGGTTCTCCCATTACTGGCTACATCATTGAGTCCAAACCCAGCGCGAGGGCCAGTTGGAATAAGGTGGCCAATGTGGATTCAGGCACCACCAGATACACTCCTAAAGATCTGCGTGAAGGAACCGAGTACTACTTCAGAGTGTCTGCTGTTAATGAAGAGGGACAGGGATCTCCACTGGAGAGCAAGGAAATTGTCAAACCAGAGAAAAAGATTGGTAAGGGGAAAAAAAGCTTTTACAAGTATGTGATAATGATAGGAAATCAAAACAGATCTTCATTATGTGGAAAGAAGGAGAAAGGATGCTTAAAGTGGCTGCTTTGTATTAATTATGTTAACAATTCTTATTGTTATGATATTTTAGATGCTCCATCCTCACCAAGTCAATTCAAAGTATCAAAAGTTGGCCCAGACTTTGTCACACTGGATTGGAAGCCCCCATCTTCAGACGGTGGGTCCAAAGTGACAGGGTATGTTGTAAAACAAAAGAAAGGACCTGATGGCGATTGGGAAGAAGTGGCCACTCTAAAGGCCTTTGACAATTCCTACAAAGTCCCCAAACTCAAAGAAGACCAGGAGTATTTCTTCTCCATCACAGCACTGAACAAGAAAGGAGCAGGAGAAACCTCTGAACTGGACACAGCTGCCATTCCAAAGAGACCTCCAGGCAAGTCTCACAAGAGAAATTTTTTGGCATCGAGTAAAGTAATTGATATATTTGCTTTTTCGTGATGTCCACAATATGTAGCTTTGTAGCTTCAAAAGGATTGATAGTTTCTTTTGATTGAACAGGGCCTCCATCAAAACCACTTGGACCAATAGAAGTTAGTGACATCAACAAAACATCTGCCAAGTTGTCCTGGAAGCCCCCATCTTATGATGGAGGTTCTCCACTCACTGGATACCTGATTGAGAAACGTGAAGGGCGTAAATCTTGGGCCAAGGTAGACAAAATCTCCCCTGACATGACTGACTACCAGGTGAAGGGTCTGACTGAAGGGGCAGACTACCATTTCAGGATCACACCTATTAACAAACACGGAAGTGGAGAGGCTCTGGAGACTGAAGCTACCATCAAACCTAAGAGTCTCTTTGGTAGATACCTATCTACATTTTAATCTACATCATTCAATGCTAATAGTAAATGTTTGAAGTAGCTTAATTATAATTGACTGATTGTAGATAAACCAGAAAAACCAGCTGGGCCAATAACATTCTCAGATATAAATAAGGATTCTGTGACCTTGAACTGGAATCCCCCAGTCAAGGACGGTGGATCCCCAGTAACCAATTATATAGTGGAATACAAAGATGCAAAGAGAACTACATGGTCCAAGGCAGGAGATGTGTCCGCTGACAAAACTGTCTTCACAGCTGACCGACTCATTACTGGAAATGATTACTACTTCAGGGTCATTGCTGTCAATGAGGAAGGTCAAGGAAAGCCTCTGGAATCCCTAAACACAGTCAAACCTGAACAAGCAATTGGTAAGTTAAATCATTATCTCTTAATTGTTGTATAGTACAGTGTAACAGTAAAATACATTTATAGTGGTACAACTAGCTTTGTTTCTTAATATATGTTCAATTTCATCAGAAGCAGTAACATCGTTATAAGAGAGTCTGTTGTAACTATGTTTTATTTTATTACAAAGATAGCATGTACTGTATACAATATATGTATCATGTTGCTTTTGTAGCACCACCAAAAGCACCAAGCAATTTAACTGTGAAGAAAGTGGATAGCAACAGTGCATCACTACAATGGAAACCTCCTCAAGATGATGGAGGGTCAAAGGTCACAGGTTATAAGGTTAGAGTGAGAGAAGAAGGTTCAGACAAATGGAAGGACCTGGCCACTCTGACTCCTTTCGATACAGATTACACCGCCAAAAACCTCAAGACAGGAAAGGAATATTACTTTGCCATTGTGGCTGAGAACAAAGCTGGTTTGGGAGATGCTGTGGAGACAGAGTCATCTGTAATACCAAGGAAGAAACCGGGTATGTCTGTAATCTGTTCACAATTTTAAAGCATTTAGCAATTAATCTAGAGATTTGTAGATCTGAACCATGTTCTCTGTTATCTAGTTGTGTATTGATTTGTAATCCGGTGTTTGTCTAGAAAAACCATCGGCTCCAGTCGGCCCCATCAAGTTCTCAGACATTCAGAAGACATCTCTGGTCTTGTCATGGCAACCAAGCAAGAATGATGGTGGATCACCACTGACTGCCTACTATGTGGAGATGAGGGACTCCAAATTTGGATCCTGGTCACCAGTCACCAAAGTTACCCCTAACATCACCCACTACTGTGTTCAAAACCTCAAGACAGAGAAAGAATACTTCTTCAGAGTCATAGCTGAAAACAGTGTAGGAAAATCTGAGCCTCTTACATCAGATGGAGTCATTCCAAAGAGCCAACACAGTAAGGGTTACATTTTCCAATTATTGTGCCCAACTGTGCATTTTTAAAAGCTGGTTAATTGTTTTAATATTGCATGTATATTGTTATGACTTTACTATTTTTTTTCCCAGCTGCACCATCTGCCCCTCAGGGTCCAATGCAGTACTCTGATTTGACAGACAAATCTGTGATTATCAGCTGGAAGCCACCCAAATCTGATGGTGGTCTCCCTTTAAAAGAATACATTATAGAGAGAAGAGACACCAAGCGCACCACCTGGGCCCCGGTAGATAAAATCAACCCAGACATCACCACCTACACAGTGCAAAATCTGGTGGTTGGAAATGACTACTACTTCAGAGTAATGGCTGTTAATGAAGAAGGAACCAGTCCACCATTAGAAGGAGAACCAGTTAGGCCTCAGAAGGCAGCAGATGTTCCAAGTGAACCTCGAGGTCCACTAAATGTCAGTAATGTTTCGGGAACCTCAGCAGCCTTGACGTGGAAACTTTCGGATAAAGATGGAGGCTCCCCTATCACAGAGTATCTCATTGAAGCCTCCACTGACAATTTGAACTGGACAAAGCTTGGAACAGTCGACAAACTTTCAAACAAATATAAGGCACAGAACTTAGAAGATGGCAAAGATTACACTTTCAGAGTTTCTGCTGTCAATAAAGTTGGACCCAGCCAACCACTGGTCTCCAAACCAGTCTCCATTGAGAAACCAGCAGGTATGATCCCGTCTCATGTACATAGTTATCTAATGATTTTATATTTGCATAATTTACATATGATTTTAAATGATTCTGTACACCACCATATGAGAACAAAATGTTACTTCTCATTGAAGAAGCCCCAAGCAAACCAAAAGGACCAATAACCACCTCTGATGTCAGCAAGGACTCCATCACTCTCTCCTGGGAACCACCAGAGACTGACGGGGGATCTCCTCTTATAGAATATGTCATTGAGAAACGTGACACCAAGAGATCCATGTGGGCCCCAGTTACCAAAGTCCCTGCAAGCAAGACATCTTGTGTGGCAGACAAACTACAGGAGGGATCAGACTACCTGTTCAGAGTAACAGCCGTCAACAAGAAGGGTTCCAGCAAACCACTGGAATTAGATTCACCTGTCAAAGCCAAGAGTCCTTATGGTATATAGTGTTTGTTATCACACTTCTTTAATACACAATATTTTGTATTGTTATGAATTGTCAAAAATATTATTTTTACTTTTGAACTGGATGGATTATAAGGTGTGTCCACCTTTGGCTAGGACTTTAAGTTACCTGTATACAGCTACAATGAAATCTTTTATACATTTCAGACAAACCTTCAGTTCCTGTTGGTCCACTAGAAGTATCCAATGTCACAGAGAAAACTGCCAGTGTTTCTTGGAAAGCCCCAGAGAATGATGGTGGATTGCCCTTGACTGGATACCTGCTGGAGGTTAGGGACAGTCGCCGCACAGCCTGGAAGAAGGTCACGGACCTGAAGCCAGCACAGACATCATTCACAGTACCTGACCTTAATATTGGAAATGACTACTTCTTCAGAGTCACGGCCATCAATAAGGAGGGGCCAAGCACTCCTCTACAGACACAGGAAGCTACAAAGATAACCAAGGACATTTGTAAGTATTATGTATACCCAAATGAAAATGCCATCTATTGTTCATCAGACCCCTAGACAGACTTTCTAAAACATGAAATTTAATCACTTTATAATTCTAGCACCACCTGGTCCACCTGTGTCCATCAAGGTACCAAAAGTTGGGGAGGACTTTGTAGAGCTTGATTGGAAGGCCCCGTCTCGAGATGGTGGCTCCAAGGTCAAAGCGTACCACATCTACCAGTCCACCACTCCAGGGGACTGGCAGGAATTGGCCACAGTCAAGAGCTTTGACAACCACTACTCTGTCTCAGGTCTCAAGGAAGGAGTAGCTTACAACTTCGCTGTTGCTGCTGAGAATGAAGCTGGTGTTGGAAAACTGTGTGAAACTGACAAAGCTGTTAAGCCAGTTAAACCTAAAGGTCAGTGTGTATTCAATATGTATCATAGTAGTGTGGTCATTTTCCCTCATTAAATCACCATTTGTCTGACATTTTTCACAATTATTTCTTTACATTTCAGGAAAACCATCTATGCCAGAAAAACCATTTGAAGCCAAGGACATCCAGAAAACAGAGTTGACATTAACATGGAAACCTAGCACTTCAGATGGAGGCTCTCCAATCACAGGCTACATTGTAGAGAAAAGGGAAAGCTGGAAATCCTCCTGGATAGAGGTCGACAAAACTCGTGCAGATGTCTGTGAACTCAAGGTCAAACGTCTGAAAGAAGGTCAGGAGTACTTCTTCAGAGTGTGTGCTGTAAACAAAATCGGTCAGTCTGATTTCCTGGAACTTGGTACTTCAATCACTCCAAAGAGTCCATTCAGTAAGTACTCACTGCTTCTGCATCAATCAATAACGAAGTTTCAATTATTGGTAACTAACCAATCTGCTTTCAAATAGTTCTTTAGAAATGACTCATGATTTATCTGTAAAACATAACGCTAATGCTATCATGTGCTAACATTTACTATTTGCTGCTTTTTGGCATAACATTAACGAAAATTTTGTTGGTAATTCCAACGAATTTTAGCTTAGCTATGTTTAACCCTAACATTGTCAGCTATCTTCAATATTAGCTTATGTCTATACGTTTCTGCTAATACTAACCTTTCTAGCTGTGCCATCATCCCCCGAGGGACCACTAAAAATCACCGAGATAACTCAAACATCTGTCACCATTTCGTGGAAGGCATCTCGAGACAACGGGGGTCTGCCCATTACCTCATACGTGATCGAGCGTCGTGACCCCAGGTTCACTTCCTGGCTACGAGTGGACACTGTGAAACCTAGCATTTCCAGTTACTGCGTACAGAATCTGGTGGAGGGAAATGAATACTTATTTAGGGTTTATGCTGAGAATGAGGAGGGCTCCAGTGAGCCCCTGGTATCAGCTGAAAGTGTGATACCCCAAAGAGAACCAGGTGCTGAGGACTGTTGTATGATTCTTTATTAATCCATCATAATCATATGCTTTCTTGATCTAATCAGCTTTCAGGGGGAGGGGGGGGGGTTAGTGTCTCAAATCTGCTTTAGCAATTTTTACTGACAATCTGCTTTTCTTACTAAATACATGTGACTGACGGGGAAAAGATATGATCCTGTTTAGCATCTACAAAGGCATACCTTGAATGTTTATTTTTAGACTGAATTAATATAGCAAAATAATGTATGCACTATCAGTTTTATGAAATAGTTTATTTTCATTTAATATTGTGTTTTCTTGTTAACAGATCAACAAATGCTAATAAAATTGCTTCATTTATAATCAGCTGTCCCACAGAAACCTGTAGGCCCGCTGTCACTGAGTGACCTTGATTCTGACTCGGTCACATTGTCATGGCAACCACCAAAGGATGATGGTGGAAACCCAATAACAGGATACAAAGTCCAGGTCTCTGAAAACAATTCTGATTGGTCAGATTTGGACACGCTTGATAAATTTAGCAAGGAATACAAAGCAAAGAATCTGAAGGAGAATAGAGACTATAAGTTTAGAGTGGCCGCTCTCAACAAAGTGGGGACAGGTCAACCACTGGAATCAGAGGTCATCACACCAAGGAAACCTAAAGGTCAGATCATGACTGGAGAAAACATAGAAATCAGTAGGAGTCAATCAGTACTAGTGTTTTTCACAAAGCAGGAAGTTGTACGGATTTAGTTTTAAATGAATGTTGTTTTTGTTGTTTAACAGGCAAGCCATCTAAACCCACCGGCCCAATCACTGTCAGTGATGTACAGAAAACCTCAGCCACCATTGAGTGGAAACCTCCACAGAGTGATGGTGGATTACCACTAAAGGGATACGTGGTGGAGCTGAAAGAAGCCAGAAAAACAATGTGGAAGAAGGTGGATAAACTGACCCCTGACATTACATCTATATGTATCCAGAACCTGAATGAAAATGCCGAGTATTACTTCCGAGTGTTTGCTGAGAACAGTGCTGGATTCAGTGAAGCTCTGGAAATGGACAAAGCAGTGCTCATCAAGAGTCCATTCGGTAAGTTGTCATGTCAATCAAAATGAAAACAATGATAACCTAACAATTCTGAAAATCATTTATCTCTTCCTGTGATTTATGCATTGCAAACAGTTCTTTGTTTCCATTACAGACAAACCTAGTGCACCAGAAGGACCACTGGACGTCTCAAATGTAACCCTAAACTCGGCTGAGTTGTCTTGGAAGGCTCCCAAATCTGACGGTGGATCCAAACTCACTGGCTACCTCATAGAAATGAAGGATGTGAGGAAATCTTTCTGGAACAAATGTGGACAAGTCAAACCAGATGTGACTAACTTCACAGTCAATAAACTGATTGAGGGCAATGAGTATGTTTTCAGAGTTTATGCCACCAATGAGGAGGGACAGAGTTCTCCTCTAACCTCAGACAAGTCTGCTAAACCATCAAAGAAACTCGGTAAGTTTATTCTGATTTATTTCAATTGGCACTAGGTTCAAGTTAAAACTTCCCTAGGTTCAATTTATAACTTCCCAGAAAGAAGGTTGATGGAACTTTACGCTTGTTATGAAATTGTGGATAGAATTACAGATATTTCATTTGTTTTTTGTATAGCTGCTCCATCCAAACCTGAAAAGGTCAAGGTTACAAACACCGAAAAAGACACTGTGACCTTAGAATGGTCCAAACCAGCCGCAGATGGCGGAGCTAGAATCAGACGTTACATCATCTACAAGAGGATTGAAATGACAGAGAAATGGGTCAAGGTCACCACAGTAGAACAATTTATTACACAGACTATCATTGAGAAACTGGAATTTGAGAAGAACTACTTCTTTGCTGTATCTGCAGAGAATGATATTGGAGAAGGTGACAAGGGAGAAACCACACAACCCACAAAATTGGAAAAACCAAGTGGTGAGGCTTAACATATATCAAGTGTAATGTGTATTCAATGACAATATTCAGATTGTAATGCAATGTTAACATTTTGACCACAGATTGAATGATTTCATGTTTAAATTACAGGTGTACCATCTGCTCCTGAAGGCCCAGTAGAGGTGTCTGACGTTACCAAGGCAACAGCCACAGTGTCATGGAAAGCCAGCAAATCAGATGGAGGCTCACCAATTAAACACTACATCATTGAACTAAAAGACAGCTACAAGTCCTTCAGCCAAGTTGGCAAGGTGCCAGCAGATCAACTAAACTTTGAACTAACCAAACTGAAAGAAAATCAACAATATCATGTCCGCATCACTGCAGAGAATGCTGTTGGAAAATCTAAACCACTGGAGATAGAGAAACCAATTACACCAACAAGTCCATTCAGTAAGTCATTTTGCTCTGTGTCAACATTCATGTTTTATAGTTAGCCAGTTTTTATTTTTAGATACAATTATATATGTGTAAGCTCCACAACTGCAATTGCAGAAGTACCAGATACCCCAGAAGGACCACTGGACATCTCCAATGTGACCTTGAACTCTGCTGATCTGACCTGGAAGGCTCCCAAATCTGATGGTGGATCCAAACTCACTGGCTACCTCATAGAAATGAAGGATGTCCGCAAATCTTTCTGGAACAAAGCAGGAGAGGTCAAACCCAACGTGACCAAATTCACAGTGGAAAACTTAAATCTGGACACTGAGTATGTTTTCAAAGTTACAGCAATTAATGCTGAAGGTCAAAGTCCACCTCTGACATCCGACAAGTCTGCCAAACCAACCAAAAAACTAAGTAAGTACTATTATTTTTCAAAACATCTGTATTTTTTTAATGGATATATTGTAGACATCATGTGCAGCGCTGGTAGTACTCATATGTAGTAGTATTGATATGTGTAATATTTTACCAGGTCCACCACATTCACCAGAAAAAGTGAAAGTAACAAAAGTGGAGAAAGACTCGGTCACTCTTGAGTGGATGAAGCCCGACTCTGATGGTGGATCTAGAATCAGACGTTACATCATCTGGAAACGTTTGGAAATGACATCTGAATGGACCAAAGTCACCACAGTGGAACAATTCAACACCAAAACAGTCATTGAAAAGTTGGAGTTTGAAAAGAGCTTCTTCTTTGCAGTGTCTGCAGAAAATGATGTTGGAGAAAGTGAAAAGGCAGAAACATCCAAACCAACTAAACTTGGAAAACCAACTGGTAATTTAACTCAAAGCTGCCATTTATTATACAAAATTGATAGTAACCTGTTTCAAAGATCATGAAATATTATTATATAAAATACAAAGCAGTATAGAGATCTACAATAAATGATATACAATGTACTTTGATGGCAATTGTAGGAAAACCATCTAAACCCACCGGCCCAATCACTGTCCGTGACATACAGAAAACCTCAGCCACCATTGAGTGGAAACCTCCACAGAGTGATGGTGGATTACCACTAAAGGGATACGTGGTGGAGCTGAAAGAAGCCAGAAAAACAATGTGGAAGAAGGTGGATAAACTGACCCCTGACATTACATCTCTATGTATCCAGAACCTGAATGAAAATGCTGATTATTACTTCCGAGTGTTTGCTGAGAACAGCGCTGGATTCAGTGAAGCTCTGGAAATGGACAAAGCAGTGCTCATCAAGAGTCCATTTGGTAAGAAACTACAGAATTTCCACTCAATTATTGAGAAGTATTAAGGGGACTATATAAAACAGAAATTTTGTATGGTGTTCTATTTTGTAGGAAAGCCAAGTGTTCCGGAAGGACCACTTGACATTTCAAATGTGACCTTGAACTCTGCTGACCTGTGTTGGAAGCCTCCAAAATCTGATGGTGGATCCAAACTCACTGGCTACCTCATAGAAATGAAAGAAAAAAGCAGGTCCTACTGGAGCAAATGTGGAGACGTCAAACCAAATGTGACCAAATTCACTGTGGATAAATTAACTCTGGATAAAGAATACCTATTCAGAGTAACTGCCCTGAATGATGAGGGGCAAAGTCCACCTCTCACGTCGGACAAAACTGCTAAACCCACAAAGGATCTGAGTAAGTTTATGCAGCGTATTACCTCCTACAATGATAACTTATCTCTTATACTTAATACATGTATGTAATGGGTTTTCAAATTCTTCTTTTGATAATTACAGCTTCCCCATCCAAACCTGAAAAGGTCAAGGTTACAAACACCGAAAAAGACACTGTGACATTGGAATGGTCCAAACCAGCCGCAGATGGCGGAGCTAGAATCAGACGTTACATCATCTACAAGAGGATTGAAATGACAGAGAAATGGGTCAAGGTCACCACAGTAGAACAATTCATTACACAGACTATCATTGAGAAACTGGAATTTGAGAAGAACTACTTCTTTGCTGTATCTGCAGAGAATGATATTGGAGAAGGTGACAAGGGAGAAACCACACAACCCGCAAAACTGGAAAAACCAAGTGGTGAGGCTTAACATGTATCAAGTGTAATGTGTATTCAATGACAATATTCAGATTGTAATGCAATGTTAACATTTTGACCACAGATTGAATGATTTCATGTTTAAATTACAGGTGTACCATCTGCTCCTGAAGGCCCAGTAGAGGTGTCTGACGTTACCAAGGCAACAGCCACAGTGTCATGGAAAGCCAGCAAATCAGATGGAGGCTCACCAATTAAACACTACATCATTGAACTAAAAGACAGCTACAAGTCCTTCAGCCAAGTTGGCAAGGTGCCAGCAGATCAACTAAACTTTGAACTAACCAAACTGAAAGAAAATCAACAATATCATGTCCGCATCACTGCAGAGAATGCTGTTGGAAAATCTAAACCACTGGAGATAGAGAAACCAATTACACCAACAAGTCCATTCAGTAAGTCATTTTGCTCTGTGTCAACATTCATGTTTTATAGTTAGCCAGTTTTTATTTTTAGATACAATTATGTATGTGTAATCTCCACAACTGCAATTGCAGAAGTACCAGATACCCCAGAAGGACCACTGGACGTCTCCAATGTGACCTTGAACTCTGCTGATCTGACCTGGAAGGCTCCCAAATCTGACGGAGGATCCAAACTCACTGGCTACCTCATAGAAATGAAGGATGTCCGCAGATCTTTCTGGAACAAAGCGGGAGAGGTCAAACCCAACATGACCAAATTCACAGTGGAAAACTTAAATCTGGACACTGAGTATGTTTTCAGAGTTACAGCAGTAAATGCTGAAGGTCAAAGTCCACCTCTGACATCCGACAAGTCTGCCAAACCAACCAAAAAACTAAGTAAGTATTTTCCTTCAATGGTCTTCTCTAACTACTTAAATTTCTCCCATCCTTAGATGAATACATGCAATTATATACAGTTAACTCGATTTACTTACACAAATTGTTCACATTGAGATACAGAAGTTAAAAAATAGCTGCAATACTCTAAATAACGGATACTTAAACTAAAATTACTCATCACGCAGGTGCCCCATCTCCACCACAGAAAGTGAGAGTCACTGATTCACAGAAAGACTCAGTCACTCTTGAGTGGATGAAGCCCGACTCTGATGGCGGATCTAGAATCATACGTTACATCATCTGGAAACGAGTGGAAATGACATCTGAATGGACCAAGGTCACCACAGTGGAACAATTCAACACCAAAACAGTCATTGAAAAGTTGGAGTTTGAAAAGAGCTTCTTCTTTGCAGTGTCTGCAGAAAATGATGTTGGAGAAAGTGAAAAGGCAGAAACATCCAAACCAACTAAACTTGGAAAACCAACTGGTAATTTAACTCAAAGCTGCCATTTATTATACAAAATTGATAGTAACCTGTTTCAAAGATCATGAAATATTATTATATAAAATACAAAGCAGTATAGAGATCTACAATAAATGATATACAATGTACTTTGATGGCAATTGTAGGAAAACCATCTAAACCCACCGGCCCAATCACTGTCCGTGACATACAGAAAACCTCAGCCACCATTGAGTGGAAACCTCCACAGAGTGATGGTGGATTACCACTAAAGGGATACGTGGTGGAGCTGAAAGAAGCCAGAAAAACAATGTGGAAGAAGGTGGATAAACTGACCCCTGACATTACATCTCTATGTATCCAGAACCTGAATGAAAATGCTGATTATTACTTCCGAGTGTTTGCTGAGAACAGCGCTGGATTCAGTGAAGCTCTGGAAATGGACAAAGCAGTGCTCATCAAGAGTCCATTTGGTAAGAAACTACAGAATTTCCACTCAATTGCTGAGAAGTGTTAAGGGGACTACATAAAACAGAAATTTTGTATGGTGTTCTATTTTGTAGGAAAGCCAAGTGTTCCGGAAGGACCACTTGACATTTCAAATGTGACCTTGAACTCTGCTGACCTGTGTTGGAAGCCTCCAAAATCTGATGGTGGATCCAAACTCACTGGCTACCTCATAGAAATGAAAGAAAAAAGCAGGTCCTACTGGAGCAAATGTGGAGACGTCAAACCAAATGTGACCAAATTCACTGTGGATAAATTAACTCTGGATAAAGAATACCTATTCAGAGTAACTGCCCTGAATGATGAGGGGCAAAGTCCACCTCTCACGTCGGACAAAACCGCTAAACCCACAAAGGATCTGAGTAAGTTTATGCAGCGTATTACCTCCTACAATGATAACTTATCTCTTATACTTAATATGTAATGGGTTTTCAAATTCTTCTTTTGATAATTACAGCTTCCCCATCCAAACCTGAAAAGGTCAAGGTTACAAACACCGAAAAAGACACTGTGACATTGGAATGGTCCAAACCAGCCGCAGATGGCGGAGCTAGAATCAGACGTTACATCATCTACAAGAGGATTGAAATGACAGAGAAATGGGTCAAGGTCACCACAGTAGAACAATTTATTACACAGACTATCATTGAGAAACTGGAATTTGAGAAGAACTACTTCTTTGCTGTATCTGCAGAGAATGATATTGGAGAAGGTGACAAGGGAGAAACCACACAACCCACAAAATTGGAAAAACCAAGTGGTGAGGCTTAACATGTATCAAGTGTAATGTGTATTCAATGACAATATTCAGATTGTAATGCAATGTTAACATTTTGACCACAGATTGAATGATTTCATGTTTAAATTACAGGTGTACCATCTGCTCCTGAAGGCCCAGTAGAGGTGTCTGACGTTACCAAGGCAACAGCCACAGTGTCATGGAAAGCCAGCAAATCAGATGGAGGCTCACCAATTAAACACTACATCATTGAACTAAAAGACAGCTACAAGTCCTTCAGCCAAGTTGGCAAGGTGCCAGCAGATCAACTAAACTTTGAACTAACCAAACTGAAAGAAAATCAACAATATCATGTCCGCATCACTGCAGAGAATGCTGTTGGAAAATCTAAACCACTGGAGATAGAGAAACCAATTACACCAACAAGTCCATTCAGTAAGTCATTTTGCTCTGTGTCAACATTCATGTTTTATAGTTAGCCAGTTTTTATTTTTAGATACAATTATGTATGTGTAATCTCCACAACTGCAATTGCAGAAGTACCAGATACCCCAGAAGGACCACTGGACGTCTCCAATGTGACCTTGAACTCTGCTGATCTGACCTGGAAGGCTCCCAAATCTGACGGAGGATCCAAACTCACTGGCTACCTCATAGAAATGAAGGATGTCCGCAGATCTTTCTGGAACAAAGCGGGAGAGGTCAAACCCAACGTGACCAAATTCACAGTGGAAAACTTAAATCTGGACACTGAGTATGTTTTCAGAGTTACAGCAATTAATGCTGAAGGTCAAAGTCCACCTCTGACATCCGACAAGTCTGCCAAACCAACCAAAAAACTAAGTAAGTATTTTCCTTCAATGGTCTTCTCTAACTACTTAAATTTCTCCCATCCTTAGATGAATACATGCAATTATATACAGTTAACTCGATTTACTTACACAAATTGTTCACATTGAGATACAGAAGTTAAAAAATAGCTGCAATACTCTAAATAACGGATACTTAAACTAAAATTACTCATCACGCAGGTGCCCCATCTCCACCACAGAAAGTGAGAGTCACTGATTCACAGAAAGACTCAGTCACTCTTGAGTGGATGAAGCCCGACTCTGATGGCGGATCTAGAATCAGACGTTACATTATCTGGAAACGAGTGGAAATGACATCTGAATGGACCAAGGTCACCACAGTGGAACAGTTCAACACCAAAACAGTCATTGAAAAGTTGGAGTTTGAAAAGAGCTTCTTCTTTGCAGTGTCTGCAGAAAATGATGTTGGAGAAAGTGAAAAGGCAGAAACATCCAAACCAACTAAACTTGGAAAACCAACTGGTAATTTAACTCAAAGCTGCCATTTATTATACAAAATTAATAGTAACCTGTTTCAAAGATCATGAAATATTATTATATAAAATACAAAGCAGTATAGAGATCTACAATAAATGATATACAATGTACTTTGATGGCAATTGTAGGAAAACCATCTAAACCCACCGGCCCAATCACTGTCCGTGACATACAGAAAACCTCAGCCACCATTGAGTGGAAACCTCCACAGAGTGATGGTGGATTACCACTAAAGGGATACGTGGTGGAGCTGAAAGAAGCCAGAAAAACAATGTGGAAGAAGGTGGATAAACTGACCCCTGACATTACATCTCTCTGTATCCAGAACCTGAATGAAAATGCTGATTATTACTTCCGAGTGTTTGCTGAGAACAGCGCTGGATTCAGTGAACCTCTGGAGATGGACAAATCTGTTCTTCTGAAGAGTCCATTCAGTATGTTATTAATGATCCTTCTCTTCAGTAGATTCTATACATTTTGCTTAATGTTTTGGTAATCAGGTATTGAACAGGATTATACATATATTTTGATTTTTTTCAATTCTCTCCAGATCCACCAAATGCACCAGAAGGACCTCTCCAGATTTCAAATGTCACCTTGAATTCTGCTGAATTGTCTTGGAAACCACCAAAATCAGATGGTGGTTCCAAATTGACCAAATACCTAATAGAGATGAAAGACACCAGGAGATCTTATTGGAACAAGGTGGAGGAGGTGAAAGCCAACATCACCAGCTATACAGTCAGTAACCTGACAACAGACAATGAATATTTATTCCGAGTGTTTGCCATTAATGAGGAGGGCCAGAGTCCACCTCTCACGTCAGACAAGTCTGCCAAACCAAAGAGAGATCTCAGTAAGCATAATAACACAATACAACCTATAAATCAAACCTAACATCATCTGCTGAACAGCCATCTCGGGAGAAAAATATACCAATCATTGATTTTTAAAGATCTAAATCAAATTATCATAAACAATGGAACAAAGTCTTCTTCATTTTTAATGTCTTGAGTGAAATAATTTTTCAGCTGTACCTTCACGGCCTGAAAGAATCACCGTCACCATCACGGACAAGGACTCGGTGACCCTGGAGTGGGGCAAACCCAAATCTGATGGTGGATCAAGGCTCCGTCGATACATTATCTGGCGTAGAGTGGAAATGACCGAGAAATGGGTCAAAGTCACCACAGTGGAACATTACACCACCAAAACAGTGGTGGACAAACTGGAATTTGAAAAGAACTACCTCTTTGCTGTGTCTGCTGAGAATGATATTGGAGAAAGTGATAAAGCAGAGACCAGAGAACCCATCAGACTCGCAAAACCAAGTGGTATGGTTCAAATTCATGTATGATAGTTTAATATTGAAGATCTATCACAGTCTTGAATGCTGTGAGTATTTGTTCTTAATTGTACTTGTTTTCAATTTGATTTGAATCATTGTTAGATGTGCCCGCTGCCCCAGAGGGTCCACTGGTTGTGTCCAACATCAACAAGACCTCCGCCTCACTATCCTGGAAAGCCAGTCCCTCCGATGGAGGCTCTCCCATCACTGGCTATGTGGTAGAAATGAGGGAAAGCTGGAAGACCACCTACTCCCGTGTGGAGAGGGTCCCAGCCGACCAGATGACCTATGACCTGACCCGTCTGAAGGAGGGACAGGAGTACTTTGTCCGAGTCCTGGCGGAGAACAAGGTGGGACAGTCCAAACCCCTGGAGGCTGACAAGGGATTCAAACCAGAGAGCCCATTCAGTTAGTATCTGATGAGACTACATCGTTAGAAGTACTCTTTCCCGCATGCTATTAAAATGCCTGTGGAAATTACCGTATAAGTAAAATTTTAGTGAGGATTTAAATTTGGCATTATTAGCGACAATGTTGAGATCGCCAAAATTTAAATATTGCTAGTATTTCATCCGTATCAGAGGTAATAGCTATCTTTCTTGGAATTGTAAAGTTACTAAGATTAACTCTGACTCACTAAATATATATTAACCATAATTTATGGACAAATCGCTGAATTTGTGTCTAGCTAAAAATACCACTTATATGATAATCAGAAATTTTGATAGGATTTGATGAATATCTTGTTATCTTATTGCATTCAGATCTTTATATCGCTACTTTTTGCTTTTATTGATTTTCCTTTAGTGAACATCTTATGATTCTTGATATTAAATGATATGTTTTGATGTTAAAAGATGCACCTTCTGCACCAAGAAATCTCCAGGCCACAGACATAACTAGCTCTTCAGTGACTATTTGCTGGCAGACACCATCCAATGACGGTGGACTCCCCATCAAGTCCTATACTGTGGAACGTAGGGACAAGAAATATGGCTCCTACACCAAGGTGGATACAATTAAGGCCCCCAGCACCACATGTGTGGTAGAAAGACTGCAACTTGAGAAAGAATACTACTTTAGAATAACTGCCACAAATGAGGAGGGAACCAGTCCACCAGCAGAGATGTCAGAACCAGTCAAACTAGTCAAAGAACCAGGTATGCAAAAAGCAAAACAAGACAACAGTCATTAGATACTTCAAAGAAAAAATAGGTCTGTCAGTTTAGAACATTTAAGTTTGAAGGGGAGATATACCCAAGTGATGACCCTGCACATGTTTTATTTGATGAATATTATAACAAAAAATATGAGCAAAGCATTGTAATTGTTTTTCAGAAGCCCCAGAGTCACCCACTGGACCAATCAAATTCTCTGACATTCTGGCAACAAGTCTGACCATGGAATGGGGTCCCAGTAGGAGTGATGGAGGATCACCAATTCAAAATTACAAAATTGAAATGACAACTGACAAAAAGAACTGGGTAACGGCCATGACCTGTGACCGCTATACAACCAAGGTCAAGGTCAGGGACCTAATATCAGACCAGAAATATCACTTGCGAGTCAGTGCTGTGAATCATGTTGGCAGCAGCGAAGCTCTGATGTCTGATGAAGTAATCCCAATCAAACCACCCGGTATGTTTCCTCTCTAGTTTGGGACTATGTTTAATGAAATGTACAAGCATTCTGAAATATTAAAAATTGTATAGAATTAATAAGAACCATGATGTTTTAATGTTTGCAGAAGTTCCATCACCACCAACTGGGCCACTGGAGTTCTCAGAAATCACAAAGACAACCGCGGTGGTGTCCTGGAAACCACCCAAAGACAATGGAGGAAGTCCAATCACTCATTACGTTGTGGAAAAGAGAGAGGCAAGAAAGACAACCTATACCCAGGTGGAGAAACTCGGCCCCAAGGCCCAGTCTTGTAAGATTCAATATCTGCTGGAGAGTACCGAGTACTTCATACAGGTCAGAGCCCAGAACAAAGTGGGCATTTCTCAGCCACTGGCCTCAGACAAACCACTGGTGCCCAAGCACCCATACAGTAAGTCCTGGTTCAGTTTTACTCAAATTAGCATGGAGGGTAAAGTTCACTATTGTCTTCAGAACTAGACAAGTATACTTACACAATATTTAATTGTTACAGCTGTACCATCTGCTCCTGTTGGACCACTGAAGGTGTCGGATATAACAGCAAACTCTGCCACCCTCAGCTGGAAACCACCACAAGAAGACGGTGGTCAACCCATCAAGCGGTACATTGTGGAACGCCGCGACACACGCCGCACAGCCTGGGTTCAGGTGGAGACCCCACGACCAAGCGTACTGACACTGACCACTGACAAGCTCATTGAGGATGTGGAGTACTTATTCAGAGTATCTGCTGAGAACATTGAAGGACAAGGGCCTTATCTGGAGACAAAAGAACCCATTACACCAAGAAGGGTGCCAGGTATGCATGTGTATATATTAAGTAATATAGAGGAAAAACCTTTCCCATAAAACTTGTATCAGTCTGCAAAAAGGAATTTTATGTAAAAGTCACAATTTTGTAAATTTCTCATCATTTGTCACATCTGTTTTCACATTCAGACTGAATTAGGAAATATAGATAATGAAAATATTAATCAATTTCTTTAATTGTATTTGTTGTAGTTAAACCTGGTGCTCCCTCTGGAAGAGTTCGAGCCAGCAGTATAACTCCAGAATCTGTCACACTGTCATGGCAACCACCAGTCGATGATGGTGGGGCACCAATCAAGAAATACATCATTGAGGCCAAGGAGACATCAGGAAACTGGTCCCCACTGACCGAGGTTTCTCCCAAATCTACAACAAAAACTCTCTCTGACCTCAAAGAAGGCAAAGAATACCAGTTCCGAGTGGTGGCTGAAAATGAGGTTGGGCGTGGGAAAGACACCAAGTTGGATGAATCTGTTGTTCCAACCAGACTACCTGGTAAGCAGTCCTTTTTTTAATTAAATGATGCAATATCTAACAAAAGTAATACCTGCTTTGGTATTATAAGCAGCAATTTAATAAAGCTGGTTTTCTTGACATTTTCAGAGGTTCCAAGTGCACCCCAGGGACCACTCAGAGCAGCAGACATCACTAAAGATTCCATCACGCTGTCCTGGCAACCACCAAAAGATGATGGTGGCAGTCCACTGACTGGCTACATCCTGGACAAACTGGACCTACAATGGGGTGGCTGGAAGAGAGCCACCAAGGTCCCACCCAGTGCTACCAGCACCACCCTGACTGGTCTCATCAAAGGACACGACTACAACTTCAGAATCTATGCTGAAAACAAAGTGGGAGTCAGTGAACCCATTGAACTGATTGATGCTATCCAGGCCAAGAGCCTTGTCGGTATGTGTCATGAAGAAGCTGAAAAATAAGGCCACCTCCTGTTGGATGGTGCTGATTTTTATGAGTCTGTAGTTGTTTAGAGTTATATGATTGCATGAAATATTACTGTAAAGTTGATAAATGGGTAAAATTTTGCAAGAGATTTTTCTTTATGGAGTTACAGTGTTATTAAAGTATAAATGTTAATTATGTAGATGTCCCTTCGGCACCCCAAGACTTTGAGATCACAGAAGTGACAGATGAATCAGCAACACTAGAGTGGTCTCCCCCTGCTTCCACAGGTGGCACTGATATCATTGGCTACCCTGTAGAGCGTCGGGAAGCAGGACGCATGAACTGGATTCGCATCAAACGTGTGGAACCGGATGTCACGTGGTTCACCGTAGAAAACCTGCTTGAAGGCCGGGGCTATGTTTTCAGAGTCTTCGCGGAAAATTGTGAAGGTCTCAGTCAGCCGACTGTCATTGAGAAGACAGTGGTACCACAGAGAAAACTAGGTATTCATTGACTGGTGTTGTATGCATTTGCAATCAATCATAGAAGTGTTATTTTATTTACTAGCAAGTGATTATTTCATCCATGTGCTATCTCATTCTGTCTTACAGCAAAACCAACTGAACCACAGAACTTTGAAATAGCTTACACAGAAAAAGACTCAGTCACCCTTCAGTGGAAGAAACCTAAGTCTGATGGTGGAGCAATGATTTCTAAATACATCCTGGAACAAAGGAAGGGAAGATTAGGATCATGGAGCAAGATCAAGGAGCTAGAAAGCTACCAGCACTCGGCTACCATCAAACACCTGGAACCAGACTGTGAATATGGATTCAGACTGAAGGCAAAGAATTCTGAGGGATTCAGTGAACCTGTGGAGCTGGAATCTTCCATCAAATCCAGCAAACCACCAGGTAAGAACTGGAACATTACTTCTAAAACATCTCATAAGACACATCGATATTCCCAGAAAAAAGTCACTAAATAGCTGTTTCATATAAACCTGGACCTGTTGTTGGATTCCAAGAATATTTCCTCGTGAAAAAAATCGAAGACATTAGATGTATTGACAATTTTCTTAATATTGGTTTTTGTCTTGTTTCCAGAGAAACCATCTAAACCAGTTGGACCTCTAAAGGTGGACGATGTGACTGAAGACCAGGTCAAACTGTCATGGAAACCACCAGAGAGTGATGGCGGATCCAAGATCACATCTTACGTCGTGGAGAAATGTGAGGCTCGTCACCCACGATGGCTCCGAGTGGCCCGTCTACCTCCTGGCACCCTCAGTGTGGACTGTTACAATCTTATTGAGGGCATGGACTACTTCTTTAGTGTGGCAGCTGAAAATGAAGCTGGAATTAGCTCACCTCTGGAATCAGAGAAACCTGTCACACCCAAGAGCAAATATGGTAAAACAATTATACGAGCAGTATCATCTGAGTGAAATAAAGTTCTATATATATATATAACATCCACTAGTAAAATCAACAACAGACTTTTAATTCTCATATTTTGAAATGTAGGACCACCTGCCGTGCCTGTTGGACCAATCAAATGTACACAGATCACCAGAGACTCGGTCACCATTGAATGGAAACCTCCCAAAGAGGACGGCGGTTCACGGGTGACCGGCTACATCATGGAGAAGAAGGAGGGGCCCAGACACACTTATGTTCATGTGTCCAAGACGATGTCCGAGGAGACCTCCTTGACCATTCTTGGCTTGAATGAGGGCAAGGATTACTACTTCAGAGTGTATGCTGAGAACAAATATGGCCGAAGTTCAGCACTGGAGTCCAAAGAGCCTGCTACACCAAAGAGGACTCTAGGTAAGTTGACATTTTTTGTTATTTTTTCAGAGTACTTTTTTATATATACATATTACACTAGATAACTTTTGATTTGTTTTGGGGTAGCTACAAGAATACTCATATAAACACAAGGTATTGTTATATTCTATGGTCTCTGAAGAACTTACATTCTATGCTTACAGAACCGCCATTGTCCCCTGCTTCTCTACATGTCAAGGACATCACTAAAACTTCACTAACCTTGACCTGGGAACCACCAATGAGTGGACCCGAGGGCATCACCGGCTACACCATCGAGCGCCGTCTGTCGAACAGTGACAAGTGGGAACGAGTGGCTCGTGTGCCTGGACAAGTCCTAAGTCACCACCTGAAGGGACTTAGAGAGGGCCACGCCTTCTTCTTCAGAGTCATGGCAGAAAATGCTGCTGGTGCCAGCAAACCTACTGAGCTGAAATCACCTGTTGAGCTCAAGGGCAGGAAAGGTAACATTATCTATAAATAGTTTTAACTCTGTTTCAGATGTTGCCTTGTATAATTATCTCACACTGGTATAGATATTCTGCCTGCATTCATTACATTGATTGTACCATTTCAGATTTGGAGTTTGAATTCCTCACTGTTAATGCATGCAAGTTTCATCTTTGTAAAGTATGGAAGACCTTTTCTGTATATACATGTGCAGGGCACATTTAACATAAAAGACTAATCATTTGCTGTGGTTTATTTCTAATGTGTCATACTATTCATTACACATTTTAGCTTATATATGCATCAGTGTGACGTAGATGTTTTGAAATTGTTTTAATCATCACAATTTGTCTGTAGACAAGCCACCAGCACCTACAAATGCTCCAGAAATCCTGGCCATTGGGCCCCGCTTTGTGGAGTTGTCATGGCAACCACCTGAACATGATGGTGGTTCCCCCATTACTGGTTATTATCTGGAGAGGGCGGACCTCTCAGGAAGAACTTGGATGCCCATCAACAAGACACCAATCAAAACAACTAAACACAAGATTGAAAACCTGTACGAGGAACTTAAATACGAAATAAGAGTTCGTGCAGAAAACAAGGAGGGTATTGGTGAGCCCTCCCCCGCCACAGAACCATTCTACTGCAAGGAGTCTATAGGCAAGTACAACAGTGGAACAGGTGTTGTGTTTACTCATTTTAGTTGACATCTCAAAGGTAAGAATTTCAAAAATAAAATTCTTATGTGTTTTTTCAGTGACTGAAGCACCTAAGATTGTGAAACATTTGGAACCACTGACTGTCACAGAGGGTCAGAATGCTGTGTTTACCTGTGAGATCTCGGGCATGCCCAGACCCAGCATCACATGGTAAGTAACATTCTGTCTGTTTCATGAAATATACAGGAGTTTTCGTAGTTGTAAAGTTTTCTGAAATAAGTGGTGACCACTGGGTGATATTGATGTGAACATTACAGGTATAAGAACTATCGCGAAGTGTTCAACACCAGACACACAGAAATCAAGAAAGAGGAGGGAGGAAAATACACCTTGACTATTAAGAATGTTACTGAAGAAGACATTGGTGGCATCGAATGTCATGCTCGTAATTTCTACGGTTCTGTGTCGTCTAGAACCAGTCTTGATGTCAATGGTAGGATTTTCTTTCTGCAGTTTTTTTTTTTTAATTCGCAAAAATTATTTTCACAAAAAAATTTATTGTGAAAATCGCGAGATATTACAAGTTCTTTTTGAAAAAACATTTTCAGTGCCGGCTAAGATAGTAGACATGCCCCAGAGGTACCTGGATGGCGTACAGATCTGCAAGGGGGATGCCATTATGATCCGCATTCCCTACAAAGGCCGACCAGCTCCCAAAATTACCTGGTCAGTGGATGGAGAGGTCATTGAGCCATCTCGCAGGAAGGTGGAAATCAAGACTCTTCCACATCACTCCACTTTGGTCATTCGAGACACAGAGAAAAAGGACAGTGGAGTATACAAGTTCATGGTGGAAAATTCTGTTGGATCAGACATGGTCAACATTCCTGTGCATGTCATTGGTATGGATAGTCCTGATTAATTTTTAATTGTGATTTTTGTAGGTCAGGATCTGGTTTGGATTTCTCAAATATAATCTCAAACTCAAGTTTTAGTTTTCTTTTATTTGAACAGTCAAAATTTGTAAAATCTCAGAAGTGCAATTTTGAACTTAAGTTGGGTTTCTTCTCTTTTTTTTTTGAGAAATACAGGCCAGCAGTAAATTTCATTGCAGTCTCTCTTCTGATCGAAAAATATATGCTGATGTTTTATTAGGTTTCATGTGAATCAAGTTTCATAAACATCTAATTCAAATTTGTGCATTCCTCTTACATAAAATTCATTTGATGCATTTTTACAACAGATCGCCCAGGTCCACCAGAGGGCAAACCAGTCATTGAAAGCATCACCAAATTCTCTGTCAAACTGTCATGGCTGCCACCAGCAGACGACGGTGGCTCAGAAATCACTGGCTACATCGTGGAAAAGCTGGACATGCAGACTGGGGTTTGGCGACGAGCCCTGACCACCAGGATGCCCCATGCCACTGTGGAATGTCTGGAGGAGTTCAAAGAACACAAGTTCAGAGTGTTTGCTGAAAACTTCATTGGAATCAGTGAACCGGGAGAGGAGACAGACAAGGTGGTAACCCGAGAGGCGGTGCCCGATATGGACTATGACGATCTCTGTAAGTAATAAACGCTAGTCTTATACATATGTATATGTCTGAGAACAGTTTGAAAGAAATTTTATTTAGCTATAGTGTTTAAACGTTTGGTTACTCTTGCTATTGTTTCAAATCTTTCTTTCCAGACGATGCAAGCTTCAGAGGCAACGATGTGAATATTGACAAGATCAAGGGAGACGTGCTCAGCAAGTACATTATCTGTGAAGAGCTGGGCAGGCAAGTTTTATCAAGCATAATCACAATACATTTGTTTTTGAAAACATGAAGAATTGAAACTTTAACCAAAATATCCTCCATTCACAACATGTTTTTGGTATGATACAGGGGAGCGTTTGGAGTTGTCCACCGTGCCATTGAGAGAGCCTCAAACAAAAACTGGGCGGCCAAGATGATCCGCTGTAAACCTCACGAGAAGGAGGTGGTCAGACATGAAATTGACATGATGAATGAACTACACCATCCCAAACTTCTACAACTCCATGAAGCCTTTGACCAGGCAGGAGAAATGGTCATGATCCTAGAACTGTAAGTCTCTCTTAATCAATTAGCTTATACAGGTAATGCATAAACGGAAAAGATGTCACTTTGATGGATGAATGGTGAAAAAAAGGAAGCCTTAGCTAAGTTTTGATTGACTAGAATATCACTATTCCTGTATTGCTATGATCATGTTTTGTGCAGGTTGACCGGTGGTGAATTGTTTGACCGCCTGGTAGAACAAGAGTATGATTTGACTGAAAAAGAATGTATCACCTACATGAGACAGATCTGTCAGGGAGTTCGACACATGCACCAGCAAAATCTGGTTCACCTTGACCTCAAGGTCAGTACCATAGCAACCTCTCAATAAATGATTACATCATAACAATATCCTCCATCTTTATACAAAGAAGTGATAATAGTTATTACTGCATAGCTAATTAATATTAAAGATGCCGATGATTATCTGTTTTCAGCCCGAGAATGTGATGTGTGTAACCAAGGAAAGCACTGATGTTAAGATCATTGACTTTGGCCTTACCCAGAGACTAGAGGAGGGCAAAAATGTCAAGGTCCTGTTTGGCACTGCTGAATTCTGTGCCCCGGAGATCATCAACTTTGAACCTGTGTCTTTCACCACTGACATGTGGTCACTTGGAGTAGTGACCTATGTTTTGTAAGTCCCTTAGATTTATACGTACTAATTCAGTGAATAATAAGTGACCTATGTTTTATAAGACCCTTAGATTTATATGTACTAATACTTTTGATTTCCATTAGTGGAACTCTTCAAATTAAAGGCGCGTAAAGTCGTGCTACCGGGACAACGTAAACATTAGGCACACGTAATACGGCATTGAATACAAATTATAAAGAACTGCAAACCACAACACTGATCAGAATTATAAAGTTGAAATAAATAAAATTATGTTAACAAGAAAAAAGACAAACTTGTTAAACTATGTGAGGGAGCACAGGTACTGAATTTGCTAAATATGACAGATATAAAAGCATCAACTGCAAGAGCAAGAAGAACTGTAAAGGAAAAAACCAATGCACATCCAACATAACGAAATTTTCTTGCAAATAATGGGATCCATATGCTTTTAAATTTATTCTCTCAGACTATGAAGATATTTTATCATACAATTAGCGCAGGTTCACATGGCATTGACTTTGTAAGTATACATGCACCCCCTCCTTTTCCAATATTTTAAAATAAATTATCCATCTGTCAAACTGCATTTTAAAAAAATTGTGACATTTATAACACTAATGAACACAACTGTTTTGTTTCCGAACTTCATCTAAGATATTTCATAAATTACAACTGTCGATGGAATTCGAATAGAAAACATCGATTTTTGAAATAGATGCGATACATTATGTAGCGTTCAAAAACACGTTAGTTTTATATATTAGTGTTAGTTTTTTGTTGTTTTTTTTTTTAATGTAAATTGACTAATGGCTATTTTACCATTTGACACCACGTTTTTTAAAATATATATATATATATTTAAAAAGGGGGGGGGGCTATCAACGTTTTAATTATGTCCCGGTAATCTCGCACTTGCTCGCGAGACATGTTCATTGACGCGCAAGAGTCATCAAAGCGCGATAACTCTGACGGGCTGGTAATAGGAAGTATTCAGTGAATAATAAGTGACCTATGTTTTGTAAGACCCTTAGATTTATACGTACTACTTCAGTGAATAATAAGTGACCTATGTTTTATAAGACCCTTAGATTTATACGTACTACTTCAGTGAATAATAAGTGACCTATGTTTTGTAAGTCCCTTAGATTTATACGTACTACTTCAGTGAATAATAAGTGACCTATGTTTTATAAGACCCTTAGATTTATACGTACTAATTCAGTGAATAATAAGTGACCTATGTTTTGTAAGTCCCTTAGATTTATACGTACTACTTCAGTGAATAATAAGTGACCTATGTTTTATAAGACCCTTGGATTTATACGTACTAATCCAGTGAATAATAAGTGACCTATGTTTTGTAAGTCCCTTAGATTTATACGTACTAATTCAGTGAATAATAAGTGACCTATGTTTTATAAGACCCTTGGATTTATATGTACTAATTCAGGGAATATTTCAATATGACTTTGGTTACCATATTTTTTATGATTTTTTTAACTTGTTGGACTAAAATGATGTAGAGTAAAGGTGTCATAATTTGGTATATTTCATTTTGCAATTTTGTAGGTTGAGTGGATATTCACCATTTGCTGGAGAAACTGACCACGAGACTTTTGTGAACATTAATCGATGTGACTATGACTTTGATGATGAAGTGTGGCAGAACATCTCGGAAGAAGCCCGAGATTTTATCAAGAAACTCCTTATCCCTGACAAGAGGTTCGAAACCATACAAGTTTATTGTGCATAGATTTATAAAAAGACACTCTGATATCTGGCATTGTTCAAATAATTACAAACATGTATCAATGTGATGATCATCTCTTTTCAGCAAACGAATGACAATCTTTGATGCTTTAGACCATCCTTGGCTTAATGTAAGTCTGACGTGTATTTCATTTGTATATTTCCAGCTTCTTGTAATACATTTTATATACATGTAACTAGTAGCTAAATGATAATGCCAAACTTTTGTATCCTGCATGTTTGGAGTTTTGAAATTGTTATTCCTGTATAACTGAAGTATTCATACATATTGTATGCTTCTAGTGTCATTGGCTATTGTCTCTTCATACATGTATTATCATTGTGTATCCTTATTAAGAAATACATGCAGCAAATAAAATTAACATATAATATTTCCTTGTGAAGTCAGTGATAATGTGTGAAATAACTCAAGTTCCCATAATATAAAGAAAAAACAACACACATACCATTTCCCATATAATTGTTGAAAAACACAATCTTAGATGCATATTTGGTTCCCATAGACATTCCAAATGCTAGTTTGCTGTGTGACCCAGTTTAAATCAATCTGACCCTGATGCTTTTGCTACCAGTATTTTGCTTCTAGTTGTCAGGCATTAATGCTTTTTTTCCTGCTGCTCTGCTTTTAGCCAAGAGAGAAACAGAAGACATCTAATCTGGAGGAAGTGAGTAACTGACTGTAATATGGGTTATCTCCCTTAATGTAATGGTGATGTGAATTATTTCCCCTTCCTTGAAAATTGAATGTCTTATTAAGATTTTCACTATGCTTTATTTTCTCTACACATTATATTTTTCTTCATACTATTTTCTTTATTCTTTATTTTCTCTTCAAACTCGCTTTTTCTCAGATTGTTTATTGCATTTTATAGCATCTTAATCAGATTTGATGGTCAAATTTTATTTATCTATTTTTTTTTTCTTCTTTCAATAGAATGATTATATTGAATCAGGTTCAAATTATAAGCAATGTGGCTGTTGATAAAAATTGATTAGTAATTACAATTAAATGTGAATCCTAGAGTACATGATATTATTAAGAATCTTGCATTTTTAAAGAGAACATATATCTATATGAAAGCAGCTTGTGCATGAGTATTTTTTTCCCTTGTCTTCACAGTCTGATTCTTTGATAACAGTTTTATAGTGAGTTTTAGATTGCATTATCAGATTTTACATTATAAGTTGTTCTGTGTTAATTGTAACACGAAACCTGTATATTACGTAAACAGGGAACTGCTGAGAAGAAACTGACAGGGAAACCACTGTCTCGTGCCCACCACAAGGAATACCGCGACAGGAAACACCACAAAGAGGATGACCTTGACATTCTACCCATGGGCCGCTTAGCCAGAAACAGTGCAATCTTCCGAAAGGAGGGTGATGAAGGCGTAATGTCCAGACAGCTTGTACTGGGTGAGTGTGAATGTTCAGGGCTGTAGAACAAAGGGTGCTTCTACACCCAACAAATACAATATAATCTACATTTTCTACCTACACCCAACAAATACAATAAAGTCTACATTTTCTATGAAAAATATAGCAATCAGTTTATTTTATTATTTAAAGGAAAACAATTTCCTGACTTGATCCAGACACAGATTTTTAGTTGCTGCAAAAACTGTTTTTAGCACTAGGCCCCTAGTCTCAGTTTGTTTTCTTCTCTTTCCAAAACTTTGAAATGGCCTGGTGTTCCATCTTTTACATTCTCTTTCTGTCGCAAACAAAGGAGTTAAACATTTCATTTGATTTAGCAAATGTATGACAATTAAAATACTTGTCTATTACAGAGTTACCTCCCCATGCCCCATTAATGGTGGAGCCCCTGACCGATGCCCATGGGTATGAAGGATCCCATGTGGAGCTGACTTGTAAAATCAGTGGAAAACCTGTTCCAGTCATTCACTGGTGAGTAGGGGGAATCATTAAGGCCATAGGATACCCAAGAATTTCCATGCATCCAAGATGAATTAGAATTTTGCTGTATATACAATGTACATGGGATTTAAACAATAATGGTCTTTCATACATGAAATGCACCAATAGAAGGATTTAAATTTTAGGGTGTAACGTTATTTTTACGTAATGTTATTCCATTGAATTTCAAGTAAGGATTTGTAAATAATGCAAAACTAAAGGTGGCTTCATAGGGAGATTGTGTTGTTGATATGGGTTTCTAGCAGTTACAGATATAGTTTTACAAAATTCTATTATAACTGTTTAGGGTCTCCTTTGTCCTTAATTTGATTTTGTAGAACATGCCAATGTTATTTAATTCAGCATAAGACATCTGCATGTCAGATGCAGGCTCATCAAAGGATTCTACCAAAGAATCTCGTGTAACATTAATGTAAACACTCCAGAAATAAGATTCTGATGAGAAAATAGTTTAATTTTCTCAAAGGATAAGAACGATCTGCATAACCACTTTGAAGTTTAATTGATAATTAAGTAATTAGCAGAGAAACCTTGTGTAACATGTAAGAAATCTTTTCTAAGATTTGGTTCATGGTCTTGAGATAAAGTTGTGTAGCTAATTGATTATGGATTTTCCCTTTAAGGAGGCCTCTTTCCCTGGAAGTGGGCCTCTATACATATGAAATACATCACACATGTTCTCATAAATCATTGCAAAAACATAAGATAGCAGCATTCATAAATATATTTTGGTATCGAACAAACTTGATAAAAAACAACTTGTACTGGATGCTGATCTTAACATTTCATGTGTGAAAGGCCTCACTTCAGAACAGCTTGGTATTATTTATAAATCCTAATAAAATCTGGTGCAGAAGATGATAATATTTGTTTGGAGATGGGGTCAGTGTGTGTCATCCTCACTGAGTGAGGTTTTACAGTGGATGAATTTCAGTTGAGGAACTTATTTTCGTACTCTGTTAATTCTCTCCATCTCTAGATGGGTGTCAAATTCTGAACTATAGATAAGACTGGAATCTTTTTAACATTGAGTTCATATCAAGGTGCACCGGGTCTGCCTGGCAGCAGAAAGATCAGGATATTTTTGTGTATTGTAATCCTGCAGAGAGGTGGATTATATTACTCAGCATATCTCTGCAACAACAACAAAAAAATAACTTTGGTATCAGAGGTATTCAGGATGTAACATTGTTTTGAAGGATTTTTCAATTGATGTGGAATTGAAACAAATTCTTTTCATTACAAAATATTGACAATGTTGGGTGTGAATTGGTGTAATTTCACTAATTGAGTTGGAATTGTCACCTTGTGATAATGGACAAGGTAGTGCTAGGATTTAATATGTTACTGTCCAGTAATCCAGACGATCGGATAGAGACAGAGTCTGGGACTCCCAGTGAAGTGTAAGCATAACAACTATATATACACAGACAAGGGTTTAGAGTGTTTTCCTCTTCCAAGTGAATGGATACCGATTTCAATTAAAAAAGGAGTTTCTATATTTATAAAAATATATTGTTCATCAGTGAGCAAAATATTGTTTGTCTTGAATCAGCAAGGTATGAAAAGGCATCTTGAATTTGTCGTCTGTAGTATATGCAGTAAAAGCTAAAATTTAAGGGATTTTAGTATTTCATATGACTTTGCTTCTCCAGGTATCTTGAGGGCGAGGAGCTGACCCACGGAAGGAAGTTCCACATGACTTACCATGACCATTTTGCATCCCTTTTCATTGGTGACCTTGATGTGGAGGATGCTGGCAAGGTCAAATGTAAAGCTGTTAATGAACATGGTGAGGCCTTCACCACAGCCAGGATTTCAGTAGAAGGTAAGTCAAGGTCCACTTAATGTCAAGGTCAGATTGTTTATGAAACTGAAGGATATTGTATGAGCAGAATTTTTAGTGAGGATTTAATTTTGGCTTTATTAGTGAGAGTGATGAGGTCGCTAAAATTGAATATCGCTAACAATTTATTCCATATCAGAAGTAATAGTTATCTTTGCTGGAATTATAAAGTTGCTAAAAATAGCTCGCGCTAAATATATATACCCATAGTTTATGGAAAAATTGCTAAATTTGTGTCTTGCTAAAAATCCACCTATACATGACAGTATTAGGAATATGTAAAATCCACCTATACATGACAGTATTAGGAATATGTAAAATCCACCTATACATGACAGTATTAGGAATATGCATTGAATAACTGAACATTTTATGATAATGTGATTTTCTCACCTTACAGACCTGCGCAGAAAGAAGAAAAAGAGAGAAAAACAACCCGCAGAAATGTTGCCTAAACTCAAGTAAGTGCTTGTTTCTAATTTTTTTAAAAAAACATCAGAATTTGTGACTGTGTGAAAGTGTTTTCTTACATGTACATTGCTTGTTTCAGACTGGATAGACATGACTATGACACCTCTTTACACGACACAAATGTCCCACCCAAGTTTACCCTGCCCCTGATAGACCAGGTCAAAAAGGTCAGGGAGACAGTGGAACTCACTGTGACAGGTAAGTATTGGATGTTGATATGCATGTATATTCTGTAATGAATTACTAAACTATTTATAGTGAATTTCATCATTTCACCATGACGTTTGCAATTTCCTGTTTTCTTCAGTAACTTGTCGTCCAGAACCAGAAGTTCAGTGGTTCCATAACAATGTCCGAATCAAGTCCTCCAAACACTATGACCTTGAGCACATCAAGGGCGTGTACAGGCTGATAATCCACGAAGTAAATCCAGATGACGCTGGAACCTGGAAATGTGAGGCCACCAACAAGTATGGCCAGTCGTGGTGCTCATGTGAACTCAAGGTCGTCGGTAAGTCGTCAAACGCATCAACAACTAAATCAGTTTAATCCTGAAAGTTATAACAAGCTGCAGTGTGTTTTGAACCAGGGTATATGATTATGAAAGCTACGGGCATTCGTTCTTTCGTAGAAACTATTCCTGATGGATCTGTTCAGCCTAAATTCATCCAGTGTCTGGAAGACAGCACCATTGAGGAGGGAAGCTCTGTCAGACTGGAATGCAAGGTCAAAGGTCAACCAAATCCACAAGTGGAATGGCAAGTATCAAGGAGTCAACTCTGTACAAACTGAGGTATCAATAAAACATAAAGCAGGCAATTTTTTTGTGCATATGCTGATTTTAATTTTATGTGCAGGTACAAAGACCGTAAATTGCTGCATTCTGGCCGTCACTACCGCATTACCGTGGATGAAGATGTTCAAACACTGACCATTCATGACGCCTTCTCTGACGACACTGGACGATACATGTGTCGTGCTGTCAATGTGGTGGGCTCCACCACGACAGAATCCTACGTCAAAGTACAGAGTAAGTGGAAACATATTATAGCAGCTGAATGTACCATTGATTACTTATAATGTCTGGCTTAGAAAGAATGGACAAACTGAATACACTCACTTAAATCTACATCATTATGTATGTTATTTATAATTTTATCCTTAAGATGACAGTGTACATATTGGGAGGGGGGGGGGATTTATACTTTTGAATTAAATGAATAATTACCTAAAAGAAATTATGCTGGTTCATTTGAACATTTTGATTTTCAGGAGCTACAGTGCAAGTATCAGACTTTTCTTTCCCACGACCGGAGGTGGCGCCACTGTACGCTGCCGAATTGTCGCGACTTTCTGAGGCCCCCACAATGAAATACAAAGTGGAAGAGGCGCCGAACTTCACAGCCAAACTGCGGGACAAGACAGTACCAGAATTCAGCCATGTTCGCTTCATGTGCTCCGTGACTGGACTCCCAGCCCCAAGGATCATCTGGAAGAAGGATGGCAAAGACATCACCAACAACTCTAACTACTTTATCTCGGTAAGCTCATGTTTACAATTATTAGAAATCACAGAAAAGCAAAATAAACTTAATTTTAGTAAGCTCATGTTTACAATTATTAGAAATCGCAGAGAAGCAAAAAATAAAATTTTAAATAAAACATGATATTAAATGTACTGTGTACTTCAGTCATTGAAACTTAGTTTTATTATTTCAACCTTGGAGGCTGAACACAGATTTTTTTATAACTAGTCTTTGTTTATGTGTTTCCATTGGAGTATATTGATATCTGTTTGTAGAACCAGCATGGTCTGCTGACTCTGGAGATCTTCTCGGTATCTGAGCAGTTTGCTGGTACCTACACCTGTACCGCTACCAACTCAGAAGGAGAAGTGACCTGCTCAGGTCATCTCAATGTCCTCGGAACTGAAAGAGAGACCAGTCCAGAGGCAGATCTCACACCAAAGTTCACAACCCCTCTACAGGACATTTCTGTTACTGCCGGAGAGGAAGTGGTTTTCACTTGTGTTGCCAAGGGCAACCCCATGCCTCACTTCAAATGGTAATAATTTTCAGAAGCAAAGTTTTTTTCCTTAGCTTACTTACTACACCCAGCTAGAGGTTCAGCAGCAATACTCTTATTCTGCATTATCATGTATATGTACGTCACTTTTTAAATTAGATTTTATCTTTTATCGTACTTCATTTCCTATTTTTTAATACATACCTATGTACCACATAATTCTGAGGTATATAAGGAGATTAGGGACATTAACTCTATTACCTATTGTGCCCTGTAGGAGTCTTTTTTAAGTTTTTCCAACTACATTAATTGAAAATGAAATTCTTTCTCAGGCAAAAAGATGGAATGAATGTGACAGACTCGAGGCGGGTCTACATGGGATCAGACTCCGACGGCAATGCTGAGCTCATCATACGCAGTGCTAGAACCAGTGACTCTGGTCTATATTGTGTCATCGCGCAAAATTCAGCAGGCCGCAGCAAATGTTCAGCTTACCTTAGGGTCAAGGGTATGCAGTCTGCAGAAATAAACTTAACACAATAAAAACAAAATTTTCATCGAATTTGAATTTGAAAACCATAGGTGACTTTAGAAATACTTTTACAATGGTGTTATGAGGTTAGGTGATTTTAGAAATACTTTTACGATGGTGTTATGAGGTTAGTTTCCTTTGCAGCTAAATCAAAGTCAGCTTCTCCCCCTGAGAGCCCCGACTCGATGGAGGAGGGAGCCATGTGGTCCCAGAGAACGGAGCGAGGATACGAGAAGCTCAAACCCCTGGACATTCCCGGCGGTCGCATGCCACACTTCTCGATGGCCCTCCCCAAAGTGATTGAACTGGACGAGGGAGACAAGCTCCATTTGGACTGCACTGTGGAGGGATGGCCCAGACCCACGTGTAAGTTCAGGGATAGCATTTAATGTTAAGGTAGCTCACTACACTAAAAGTTTTACTCTGTATGACACCACGTCACAAGAAGGCGATTTAAATGTTTTGTGAAATTATTTGTATCGATTGATTTGTTTGTCTATCATCGTAGCTCTGTGGTTAAAGCATTGGGCTGGTGAACCGCAGATCTCGAGTTCAAATCCCGCAGAGTCTTTTGTTCGTATGTGTTGAAATAATTTTATTGAAAATCATGTTTTTATCCAAATTTGTATATTTTTTCCTTTTTGGCAAATATACTTATTGTATATCATCATATCTTTTATAATTAAATCAATTCTTACTGATTTGAGAAACTATTTCTGGGTGTAGTGAGCCACCTTAACATGGATTCTCAAAGAATTAGGGACCAGTCACCTGTTGAAGTGGAAGGAAAACAGTGAATTTATAATTTTAAAACATGTCTAGAAAATTTGGTTTAGCTGTTTTTTAGAATAGAATTTAGAGATCTTGTAGCTACATGCAAGAAATTCTGAGTTTTATTTAAAAGTGAAATGTTATAGTCTTTTTGTTCACTGGGCACCATTTATTTCAGTGACCTGGTACAAAGGGGAACGTGAACTGACCTATGACTTCCGGCACAAGATCAGTGCATTCCAGAACATGCACACCCTCGAGGTGAACGAAGTCCTTTACTCTGACAGCGGGGAATTTGTGGCCAGAGCTTCTAATGCAATGGGAAGCATGGAATCCAAATGTGTTGTCCGCGTCACCAGGAAGTCCGCCAGAAGAGCTGGGTAAGTCTGGTCAGAGGGTGGAGACTTGTAGTTTACTGAGACTCGTTTTCCATTTTCTCTAAGATGGCTATGTTCTTAAGACTTCATGATTCATGAATTTCCTTTCATTTTTAGAGAGGACATGGCCACAGCAGATGCACAGAAAGCAGCAGGTGACTATTTTATTTCATTGTCTTCCTATTAAATGTTTCATCTTCTCAATGATTCCACGAGAATCAAATTGTCTCCATGGATAGTCCTATATTTTGTGTTATAATGCTTTTTCAGACAATATGGATAAAGGATTTGGTACCCATACCTTTTACTTCTTTGCACACATGAAGATGTCGTATTACATATTCTTTGTATATAGTCTGTTATAGTACAGCTGCACAGTTAACTTAATGTTCAAGAAGGTCACACGCAACTTTTCTCCCATTTTTTTCAAAAACTACTAAGTTCTTGTATGGCTTTCAAAATAGGTTTAAATTTCATATTGTAATTATACGTTGTATATCGGCCAGGTTAGCTCAGTGGTTAGATCACTTATGCCAGGGTCCCGGGTTGAATTTCTCATTGATGCAATAACTTGGAAACATCCATATATATACATGTACAACCTTCTGCAATATGAGTTGACTTTACATTTTTACTCGCCACAATCACAAACTATCCAAATATATACTAATTCTAAAACAAACCTGGAAATATACCCCAAGTCATTCTGTAGAAACAAGATGGAATGCAAGTGCACTGTATCTGAAGTGTCATGAAAAAATTATATTTTATTGAGAAACGTTGCGTGTGCCCTTAAGTATGACTAGTACAAATAAAATGGAGTAATATATGCGTATCACTGTAGCATGTACTCGTAGCTTCATTATCTATATCTGACATTTTGTTTCTGAATAAGACGAATGTCCGGAGGAGGAAAGGTTTCTCCCCATTCAGAAACAAATGTCTGCAGCACAGATCTTGATAGTTCTACTGCACATTACAGTGTAATTTATCCACCACAATGAAACAAAGTATTATGTAGTGTAGAAATATGCATGCCTTTTCCAGGAAATCCAACACAATGAAGCACTCTCTATGGTCCTTTAGAAATATGTAAACAAATGCTTCTTGTATGAAAACAACATGCAATTATAGTTATAATGGAGTACATGCTTAATGTCACGGTGCATGAGTATCAGATTAAATGGCTGCTCTTTGTTCATAAAGTTATGTGACACATATAACATGAGTTTCAAACATATTTTTATAGAAAGAATTTACATCATATTTATTCATATTAAATTTTAACAGAGAAATTCAAAAGTTTCTGTTTTAACGACTGATTTTATATAATGTGCTATCTGTGTTTACCACGCTTATACTGTTCTGTTTGTCCTGTAGCTCCCTTCTTCATCAAGCACCTGCCCGCTTCAGTGGATGTCATGGAAGGATTTAACATTCAGTATGACTGTTATGTAGAAGGGGACATTACTCTGATCAAAACTAAACAAACTGAAATGAAACAAGTGAAAAAATCCCTGGAGTCCTCAGGCTTCGAAGGGAACTACAAAGACATACCCATGATGGGAATTCCGCCTATGGCAACCATTCCTGAACCAAAATCCAGCGGGAGGGGTGCAGGACGCTCAAAGACGGCCAAGTCCTCCCCAAGGTTTGTGGAGGAATTGGAGGACAAGCAGTTCCGAACTGGCAGCATTGCCATGTTGTCAGTGGTGGTGGAAGCCATGCCAGAGGCTGAAATCACCTGGTTTAAAGATGGCAAGGAAATAGGACACAGCGGTCAGTATTAAGAATCTGAAGAAAAATGTTTCTGTTTTCAAGTTTGATGAATCCCTCAGACTTGTCGTTAGTGATTAATTACCAATGTTTTTGGCTGCAATCAGGTTTTTAATTAATGGTAATTAGTTAACAATAGCTTTCAAATCTGGTAAGAAATCAAAGCAGTATATAATGTATATAAAAATCAAATACGGAGCATGTGGAACTTTGAATTCATGGTTAAATCGAATAAATATGTGATCTACTAAACAGAATTAAGATAAGCATTTGATGTGGAGTTAATCTGACTCTTTTGCAGATCGCTATGAAGTATTTTTTGAGGATGGTGCTTACAACATTGAAATTTATGACACAGTTTTATTGGACACTGGAATTTACAAGTGTGTGGCAACAAACACCATGGGCTCTGCTGAGTCTCAAGCCAAAATTACGATACTAGGTAAATCGCAATTCGAGGACCTGACAGGAACTCTGTAAACAAATATAACCATGACAACTTCATAGCAACAGTACATAGTAACCATAGAAACACTACTTATAGCAATGTGTTTAGTGCTTGCATTGATGCATCATTTCCATCAAATTATTCATTTAAGTTTTTTTGTAGAATGCATTTTTATTAATTTATTATAAACTTAATTTATAGAGAGCACATGCTACATGTATTTATTGTTTATTCACAGATAATTTATTTCTATTTGCATGTTACTGTACAGTTAAATTTTATTCACAATAGACATTAATTTATTGGGTCACTGTGATAACCAGCTGTTTAATGTACTGATTTGTAGCTCGAGATGAAATGGACGATTTTTTAGCTGATCTTGAGAAACATGGTATGTCTGCTCTAGCTGTCGTCTTTGGCTTTGAGACAGTATATGCTTAATCATTCTCCTGTGTTTCAGTCTTTTGTCAAAATCACTGAAACAAAAGTTGAATTTTACCTTCAATATATTGTTTACATATTCATAATAATTTTATAGAAATTGCTTTGTAAACAATTATTGTAGACAAAATTCTTCTGTTGGATGAGCATCGTCTGGCTTTCGAATTGATTGCAGTATTTATTTTTCTCTTTATTTGTGTATGTATATAAAGTATGGAATTTTTGCTTGAAATCACATGTTTTATACATGTTTGATTAATTCATTGTCATTCCACATTATTTTATTCTAACCCTACATTATGTTCAAAAGTATGTCTCATTTAGTAAGGCCAGTGAAAAATCATTGAAGATTGTTTATTCCCAGTTGTTCATTCTGAATGTTCTGCTTTGTTTAGCTATACCTGTACCGTGAAATGTGCAATGAATTTAACCGTGATAAACTTATGATTAGCCAATAAATTTACAATTAAAATAGTCTGTGTTGTTTTTGTCTTAGCTGCTACTAGAATGCATGTCACATGTACTAGTATTATCATTGTATAAAGGAATGACGTTAGATGGCAAATACTGCTGATAATCTCTAACGATCATGCATGAAATGAATGCATCAGTTTATTAATTAAGTCTGTGTATACGTGTCTTAGTCATGCATCATTCAGTGGCGGATTTAGAGGGATCCGCCCCTGTCATTTGTCTTAAAGATCAACTTAACCAATGGTTATTTTCTGTAGAAAATTTCACTGCTGTTATTAGGCGATAACACTGATGTGACATCACAATGCTGAAGCGCCGCTCATGTTGACATCACCATGCAAATCTAACTGATGCATTACGTTCTAGACGTCTTCGCTTGCCAAGGGTGACGATCCACGGTGTTTCTCTATACCGTAGATCGTCACCCTTGGCTAGCGAAGAGCTGGCTGCATATTATTGTACGTCCCATTCAAGATGTGTTCACTCATCCGGAGACTTTGAAGTGTCATCAATTGACCTGTGCACTGCTCGGGGCTTGCAGTTAGGGTTCTGTATGGTTCAAACGCCGCCCGTGACACGATACCTCCGTGTATCATAAAACGTATAGTACCCGGCACTCGGGGAAGGGACGGTCACTACCTATACTGATCCACTGTTAGGTATATTAAGCGGTGTCGAAATCGAGAATCGAACCCGGGACCCCCTGGTTGCGAACCGAACGCTCTAACCACTAGCATACCGCGGCAGGCCTATATTGTATCACACATAGTTGGCTCAAACACAAAACGTGTATTTCCTCGGGTATCATATATACATGTACTTCTTTGTCAACAATGCCTTCCGGGGCCCTTGATTGGTCAATAAAATATCTTGTGTATATATATATATATATATATATATATATATATATATAAGCATTGCATACTTAGTCAGGGCCGTAAGTAGGGTTCTAAATCAGGGGAGGCAGGGGATTGGGGGCCGCCGATTGACTTTACGACTGAAAATGACACTTTTTAAATCCCAATTTATCATGTTTGTGTTTCATTTGTACTATGTAAAGAATCGTAATATGGTGTCAAAGACAAAGGTGCTTGTCTTCATTTTAAACATATATCCTATAATATAACATTTATATAATTTTATTTTCTTTTTTGCCAAAAAATCAGACGAGGCAGTTGCCTCGTCTGCCTCATCGGCAGTTACGGCCCTGTTAGTTTCAGCATCTAGTGAGCTATAACACGCAACATGTAGTAAGTTTTATTTAAAGTCGGTAGTTGTATCTCATCGGCACTATAAAACATATATAAGTAGCATTTTGTGTAGACAAGTTTTGATAAATCTCTCTCTCCCTCTCTCTCTCTCTCGTCCTCACAATGTCTAAAAGAGATTACACGCATATGTTATTGCAAAAGCAAAAAAGTACTGTTAGGTATAGCTATAGGGGCATCTATAAAAAAAAATTTACTCACTGTTGAAAAATGTGGGGGCGGGTTGATAGAGAATATCAGTAAGGACATGTCCCACACTGATCTTCTATTTAAATTTACACATTCTGTGGGTCGCGTTTATGGAGACGTAAAGTTCTGTAAGGACGGAACTTGTCCTCATAGTGTACTTCTGTCCTCACAACTTCCGTCAAGTAGTTAAAAATAGTCCTCACTTTACAGGTCTCTCTCTCTCTCTCTCTCTCTCTCTCTCTCTCTCTCTCTCTCTCTCTCCATTTCCCGATTCTGATAGCCTGCGTCATTCGGTATGTCTACATCCCGTGTGTAATAGGACGTAAACGACACAAGCCGATTATCGATGACACTCTCGTGAGTGCGTCATGGCATGTAATAAGAAAGTGTTGCTAAAGTAGCTTATATTAAATATGAACTTTTAAAAACGTAATCCGGATAAACCGATAATTGTTTGATAAGTCTGAAAATCAGATCAACAGCAGTATTTAAATAATTACTACCACCAGCTAAAACATTGATAAAATACGTACAACTTATTCATAATAAATAATTACTACCACCAGCTAAAACATTGATAAAATACGTACAACTTATTCATAATAAATAATTACTACCACCAGCTAAAACATTGATAAAATACGTACAACTTATTCATAATAAATAATTACTACCACCAGCTAAAACATTGATAAAATACCTACAACTTATTCATAATAAATATCGTGGGGGAGGGGGGGGTACATATCAACTATAAATATTTCTACTGCATACAGTAGACTCGGTATCAACTATAAATATTTCTACTGCATACATTAGCAACAGACTCAGTTCAAACTAACAAGGTAACAAGCTACAATCATGAAATTCTCGATAAAAATGTTTATCAGTCGCTCGGGGTTGACGGGTACCTGGATGTGAAGTGAAATATCTTAATATAAATGTAAATCACGGTACCACAAGGCGGGCCAACAAGTCGGACAAATCACATATTTTCACAAAGAAATGTTAAATAGAATCGGAAATGCACTTTTCTGCTTCCAAATGGTGGATGGGTGTAATTTCGGGATTTTGATAATTATATTTTCCAGGCAAAAGAAGGGCTACAGACACTATTCAAAATATACATTATGTATTAAAACTCGTCCCCCCCAAAAATATACATCATTTAGTAAATCTCGTCCCAAAAACATTACATTATGTAGTACATAATCTTGTCCCCCCAAAATATACATAATGTAGTACATCTCGTCCCATTTGTGTGCAACATGAACAAATTTCAATATGTACCGTGTAATCCAATGTGACATTGATGTTCACAGTGTATATTGATAACAATGCAATCCAATATGACAGCCAGCTGATGTAATCCAGGTAATGTGATACAATGTAACTGGGTAATGTAATTCTGATGTACACAGCGTACAATATAACTTGGTAATGTAATTCTGATGTACACAGCGTACAATATAAACCCGTAGTGTAATTATGATATACACAACGTACAATATAACTCGGTAATGTAATTCTGATACACACAGCATAAACAGTGTACAATATAACTCGGTAATCTAATTCTGACGTAAACAGCGTACAATATAACTCGGTAATCTAATTCTGACGTAAACAGCGTACAATATTACTCGGTAATGTAATTCTGACGTAAACAGCGTACAATATTACTCGGTAATGTAATTCTGACGTAAGCAGCGTAAGTTGATATCTAGTGTAACCCCAGTAATGTAATTTTCGTGATGTACACAGCGTTCAGTTTATCTTCATTGTAATTGCGGTAATGTAATTTTGATGTAAATAGTCAATATTCTGTCTAGTCCCGGTAAAATTAACGAACATGACAATACAACATGGGATTATCATCCGATATTTTATATTGCATTGGTTAAAGATTTACGATTCAGGTAGATCTAGATCTACATGATACATGCCGCTATGTAATATTTACCCCCTCCCCACCCCCACCCCCCTTCTACGATAATCAGTCATTTCGTCTTGGACTGCCCCATCCGAAATACACGTGGCTTCTTGTAAAACCTATAAAACCTTTTGATATTCGCCGATATTTTAACTCCAGGAAAACAAAAATAATATCCGGGACGTGACGTTCTGTACGTTCCTGTATCGAACTTTAGGAATTTTGAAACAAGAATCACTTGCATGTATTGGCTTTAAAAATGGGTTAAACACTTTTATTTCAGAAACAGAAGACAATAGCGATGTAAGGAACTCGACAGCCATCGATGAGTTTCCAGAAATCACTAAAAAGTAAGTATAATGTATCTGTTTAAACTGTAACAGGAAGGGAAAAAATGCTACAGACCGGGATTCGAACCCGGACCCGGCCACCACTCTAGTCAGGTTCTCCATCTGGCCACCGGCGATCGAACCCGGCAGACCGCTACATTTCTCCCTAGGCTAGTTGTACTGCAAAATTATGAAATACCAAAATTGTTCTGTGTTTACAGTTATTTTGTGGTATTTTCAGAAAATTTGCCCCCTGCTTCATAGTAGAACTGGAACCACAAATCAATGTACAAGTTGGGGAAGACGTCAAATTTGTCTGCATCATCAACGATGCTGTCCAGAAAACTCACTGGGAGAAAGACGGGAAGAGAGTAAGAAATACATACTCAGATTTATAATCCAGAGAAACACGGGGAAATAATTTTTTTATACAATTTGGAACAAGTCACTACAATGATAATTTTTTATGTTTTAGTTGTACAACGATCGACGGACAAAGATCAGCTCGGAGTCGGATGGAACACAGCAGATGGAAATTTCTGTTACACAGACGTCCGACTCCGGCAAATATTCCTGTATAGCAACAACTCTGACGGGAGACATCAAAACCGTCACAGATTTAAATGTGTCAGGTATAACTTATATACACATATAACAAGTAATCCTTCAACATACAGTCATAGGACATAATTATTCGCCACTTTCAAAATGGCTGCCATGAAACGCACGTCCACTTGGTGAAGTTTGAAAGTTGTTTGCTGTGGATAGAATTAAAATCTTACCTCAGTATTTGGTCAGATTTCCTTTCATCCTGATTACCTCCTTTAGTCGCCCTGGTATAGAATTATAAAGGTTCTGTACATAGTTTAATGGAATGTTTTCCCACACAGTCCGAATTTCCGCTATAAGATCTTGTCGAGAGTTTATAAAATGGACACGGGTTTCTAGTGTTCTTTTCAAATGTAACCATATGTTCTCTATTATATTTAAATCTGGTGACTGTGCTGGCCATGTTGTTGTATTAATATTGTTGTCAGCTACATAATCTTTAATAATTTTGGCTCGATGAACAGGGGCATTGTCGTCCATGAAAATGTAGTTGTTCTCCGGGAAATGCCTGGCTATTACTGGCCATATATTATCATCAATTATTTGTAAATATCTTTGAGCATTAATGTTACCTTGGATATCAGTCAAAGTGCCCATACCTTGAAAACAAATGCATCCCCAGATCATAACACTTAACTTTCGTCGCGGAGCAGGACACGCTAGTTGGGGGTTATACTTTTCATCCGCTTTTCGCCACACGTATACCTTGTTGTTATCCCCAATAACAATCTGACTCTCATCACTGAAAATCCATTTACACCATTCTTGCTGAACTGTCCAATCTTTCCTCTCCTTGCACCATTTTACACGTTCTTTTTTATTCACTTCACGAACTGCCACTTTCTTCTTTGCAACCCTCCGTACATATCCTAATTTTTTTATTTTTCTTTCAACAGTTTTTGTACAAAATTGATGATTCCTATTTTCATTAATAATGCCTGTTATGTCTTTGTAAGTACGTCTCCGATTTTCTTTGATGACCCTTGAAAGTTTGTTAGAATCCCTCTGCGTGAATAGACACTTACGGCCCCTTCCCGTGCGATTTTTCACATCAGAATGCTGTTTGAATTTCTTAATAACACTTCGCACGGTAGATCTGGGTATTCCTAAAGTCTTTGATAAGTTAGAAACATTTCCGTTCACTTTGTGTGAATTAACTACGAGATTTCTGACTTCAATGCTCAGCTCTTTCCCTTTACGACCCATTTCAATCAACAATGTTTACTAAGTTTATGATCAATAGCAGACGAAAAAATGTATGTGTACACGTCATCAATTTTAGTAGCTTGACCCTGTTGTAAAAATATGAAGGGGAAATTTGTTGTCTATTTATAGCACGGGGGTCTATTTTCGGTTCCTAATCGCAAATACAACGCCATTTGCGCACAGGGTGGCGAATAATTATGTCCCATGACTGTATCTTAAAAATGTCACAAATAATCGTAGTCCCTTGATATATAACTTAAACATGTCACAGAAAATCACACTCCCTCGATTATAACTTAAACGTGTTACAAATAAATATGCACTCCCTCAATATAACTTAAACCTGTCACTATTAATCATTATGCATAGTCCTTTGAAATTCCCGTATTTAAAAGTAGTCCTGACAATGGTAATTTTAATTTTACAGATAAAGGGAAACTTCCCGTTTCAACCAGGTATGTGCAGTAAAACTAGTTTACACCGTGATTACAAGAGGAATTATTGTCTTATATTTAACACAGTGTCTTAAGAGAGTTCTATTTTTTCTTATTTGCAAAGATATGTCAGCATTAAATCTTCTTTTCTTCAGTGTTAATGACAAACCCAAATTTGAAAAACCTCTGAGAGACCGATTCTGTAAGGACGGGTCTTCGGTTACTCTGGAGTGCGTCATCAGTGGAAACCCTCGTCCCAGAACTGCCTGGTTCAGGGAAGGGGAGGAAATCCTGGATTGCCAAGTAAGTGTTCAACTTCTTGTATACAGTACACCAAGCTTTAACACAGTGGAACAGAATTGTGAGTTTCTATTTAACACAGTAAACAAGCATTTCTGAAGTGTTTTCCAAAAATTTATTCACTGGGAAGGTTGCATCAAAATTCTGAGAAATGATATATATATACATGTATACCAAAACATGTAATTATTGCATGGCTTGTGATGTTGAATTTTTCAGGACTTTCAGATCAGTAATATAGGGGACAAGAGCACCCTGACCATCATAGAAGTATTTCCTGAGGACGAAGGTCATTACAGCTGTAAAGCGACCAACAGCGAAGGGGAGATAACTACCACCTGTCAGCTCCTGGTCGAAGGTACGAATTAGACTGATCAGTCCAGATAATATTTAAAATAAAAACATTGTATGATTCCTATCATGGGTAATGGTTAACATCAGTGTCATATTCAATGGAGTGATTCAAGGTCAATGTCATATGATTTCTCTCAGACCAGTAAGAAATTGTGTAAGCCATTATTGAATACTTATGTTACAGAGGAGAACCAGTTTAACAAAGGTAATAGCGAAAATAGAAATGTAGTAGCCTAATATATTACGTTATGAGGTTAAAATGCTTTCATCATTATTTACTCATTACAATCAGTAGTGGTTTTATTAATCACAATGGAAGTATTGAGGACCAACACTTACCTAGATCTATCGTGTTTAGAAATTAGATTTAATTGTCTCCGCAGTACGTATGTATTCCACTTGTATGTTGTATAATATAGATACAGTACATGTATTGGGTAGACTCTACATTTACTCACCAGTCATGATAGTCTGAAATTCCTCCATATTATGATTTTTTAAAAAGCGATTTTGTTCCTGTTTCTCACTCATTTTGAAATCAGGTAAATAAAAAAAGTGTAAGAACTTGGAATTGTTTAATAGCTGGTTATTTTAAAACTGCTGTAGTTTTAAAGTTTTGACTTTAGTTTATACAGATAAATGAAATATAAACACAAAGAAGTTGAACAATTTCATTTCATAGGTATGGTTATATATCTACTGTACAATATTTTACAGGATTTTTTTTTTTTTTTTCTTGTTACTTTTTGGTTTTACACAAGATAGAAAATTTACAAGAAGTGGTTGTTTCTTTGAATACTAACCATTAGTCCAACACTTTATCATGTCTATAAATTAAAGTACTTTCATATGGATTAAATATGATGGATTTACTTTTAAAAATCAAAGTTAAAATTAACTACTGTTTCTGAATTTATATGCTTTAGTTGGTATGTTTTAATTATTCTTGTACTAAATTTCGTATTGTAAATAAAATGCAGGTTTTCAGTGGCTCAGCGGGCTATTATTACTATCAAAATACAGTTCTATTGTCCTGTAACTACTGAACAAATATGTGAGAGATGGGAACACACCTAATAATAAGCTTACATCACCTAAATGTTGTAGTGTAGATGATATGTCAGCTGGAGGGTTCTATTTACTGTATCGTAGGTCAATATTTTATTATATACGTAGCCCTTCCCTCCAAACTGCTGTCATCATCACTCCCTTGTGTTATTTTATTAAATGTAAACCATCACCATTCCCCTTTTTTACTTTTTATTTTGATATGCACAATAAAAACGTATTGGTTTTTGTGTGTCAGATTTATTGTTTTGTATATAATATATACATTGGATGTCAGACTTCCATAAATAATAAATTATATGTTTTTAATGAGACCTCCCTGACAGATTTCTGTTTAATTTTTTATTTTATTTTTTATATATATAAATTTTATTAGGATTTGATACTTTTATGACTTTAGATTTTAAGGATTGGATATTTTCACCTTAGTTCTTCCCAGTTGACACTAATTTTATAGAAGTTGACTTTTTTCGTTATTTTTCCCAGATGCCACCTATTCTGTTGACTCTGCTTCCATTTCATCCACTTCCTCATTTAGTCGTGGTAAGATTGTTGTTGTACTCCTAGAAGTAGATATAGGTACATGTAGTATCATTATTTATTGCATGTCGTGCCAGTTTAATAAGGCAAAGGGACGTAACTCCATTTACCTTCTTGAACTTCAAATTTATTGTACAATGATGTTCCACAATATATGCATTGAACTGGTGGTGAACACTTCAGCCGTTGATTTGTATCATGACACAGCATCCTAAGATGATTAATATTTACTTGATGTTCAGTCCGTTTATAACACAGACCACATTCTTCTGTATTAGATCTGGCAAACCTAATGACATCTTGCATTGTAAAGATGTTGCTGTCTAGCTTATCAAAATTCTTCCCTTTCATTGCCAGTGATGAAGTAAATCACATTATTGTCAATAAATCAGGGTTAAATGGGTTTTTATTTACAAAGAAATGTAGGGAGATTTTCATTCCTTTTCTGCATAATTACGTGTTCTGTGTCGGCTTATTAGAGGGACATAGACCATGGAACCTCAAGTATGCTGTGGCATTTAATGAAAATGATAATGAAGGTGTGGAAAAAATTCCTGTATGTCCATGCTGAGCTGCAACTTTTTAAGGAATGAGAGTTTGTAAAAGAATATGTCAGTTGTCTTTCCTGAGTGAATCCTGTGTACACGTTAAAAGGAGGAAAACTTCAAACAGAAACAATGTATTTCCTGTATACACAAATACAGGAATTCATTATGGAGTGAAAAAAGTCACAAATGAATTAAAATAGCCGCTCTCAGTGTGTTCTGGTGTTAGCATGCCCACTATCCTTAACATTATAAAATCACAAGTCAACAATACTCTCCTCACCAGAATTTGTGCCTCCTTATCAGAAAAAAAAAGTTTTAGTACCCATGTCCAATTTCAAATCAACAGAACAAGTTTATGCCAATATCCAGCCCCTAACCGAGTATTGTATTGGGGGTATTTCATGTCAGATTGTTGGAAACAAAAAGCTTGTGGGGGCCAGGGAGCAATACATTGAAAAGTTTGATAGAATTTCAATTACAAGAGCAGGTTTCAGATGTCGCACATGAAAAGACAGTTTATTTTAAAACACAAAAGATAGTAATGCGGGACATGGTTTTCACTCTAGTAGATCACCGTGTTTGAAATCTTATCTCCTCTGCATAGTGACAGTTAAAACAGACCATTATAGTTAAATGAAAGAGAGAAAAAAAAGCTCTTTTGTAGATCCAGTTCCGGTCAAAAAAATACAAAATTATTGAATGAAGTTGTTTAAAGATATAATTAGGAACAAGTTTATATCTAATGAAAGCAGTTTGACTGCACTTTTATTATTTTTGGTAAAAATGTAAATTCCTAGCTACCTGTTGACTTAGCTTCTCTGGATGTTTTCTATTTTCCTGTAGTTTTCGGAGCCGTAAATCTGCTGGTGCTATTAGCTTGGCATTCTATGAGGTTAAGTTTTTATTATATTTTTGGCAACTGTGAGGGAATCTTAACAGCGTCTGCGAGTCTCATGCTTCATTAAAACTCAATAAAGCCACTCAAAATAAATTGGGGGCCAAATTTCTCTTTTCTGATATCTATCTGATTTATTTATTTGGTAAATTGTGACATTTTGTCACATCCTTTTCTGAAATGAGAGTGTCATCTAAGCCCCTATTTGATGTGGCATATACTCATTTCCTTAAACATTTTATCTTGTCTGAGATCATAATCTTGATGGAACAAGATATGAACTTGATATGCTAAATATGCAGTGTGTGTTACAAGACACTTTTAACACAATGTACTTTAAACTAAGCTAGGTCACTTTCCATACTCTTCTTTTTCAGCTGTAAAATTCTAAAATTCTTTTGTAAATCTGCGTTAATGTGTGTAAATTTTCACAAAAATTTTAAGCTGGAGACAAATATGTAAAAATTTCTAATAAAAATTCAGGTTTTTAATAAGTATAAAGATGGTTTTCCCTCACAACAACCAACCATAACTTAGACCCACTTAGTAGCCCCCTGCTGGTTAATGAGGGGGGTGAGGTGTTACTAATTATGTTTGTGGCAAGTTGTTTATGAAACCAAAAGTAAGCTAAAGGTTGTTTGCAGTGTATGAAATGATTCACATTTTTGTTGCTAAGGTAGAATGTACCCACGATTAGGTTTGATGAGACTGGGGGGTTTCTACAAACCGGTACTTTTTAGATCGACACAGGATTTGTTTTATCTCTGTTATTGTAAACCACTTTACCACAACATTTTTTTCTAATCAAGTTTGAAGACGCAACTATCTTTTTATCTGCGGACATTTCACAAATAGTTAGCGTCTTTGTCAGAGAAACATTTAAAAACAGTCGTTTGGAAGTTGCCTTTTAAAGGGGAGAATGTTTATTTAATCTATGTAGTCAAGACTGATAATTAAAATTTGCTTTAAGTGGTAAATGGCTTTGATGCACTTGTGATAAGTCTTAAGTGAATCACTCAGTAATTAGTTGGTCTGGTCCCATCTGGTAAATGTCAAGAGGGCTGGTGTGGGCTGACAAAATGTTGTGTGCAGAAACTTCAGTTGCAGTGTTCTAATAATTCTATGAATAGATACATGTGCACCAAATTTCCATTTAAAACTGTATGACGTATCTGTTGCATCATCTACCCCAGTTTAGTCATATGTATTGAATAATATAAGTAGACAAGACTCATCCATTTCTTTCACTTGCTGAACTTTTTGATGAATTTAAATCTCATTTCTGTAATTATAAACGCACAGTTCCGTCAGGCTTAGTGAATCAGGCAGGATACAATCGTCCGTGGTTTATGATTGGTCACTAGGTCAGACACTGCAGTATTTCACGTGACTAGATCTCCGTAATGAGAGATTTTTATGAATGACATTGGTAGGGGTGAGAACATTCATGGCTTGGGTATTTCCTGTTGAGTAAATTCTAGTCTGAAAGTTATCTTCTGGTGTCATCCAATAAACCTATACTGTGGCCTTGTTGATGTAAACTGAATAATGAATGTCATACAGAGCGATACAATACTTGTCATCTAATATTGCTTTTGAATACAGTGGTTATTTTATTTTGCATAAAAAGGTCATTGTCTTGACCACCTTGCAAGGATAGTTATTAGCTCATTCCCGTGGTCAAACCCTATCGTACTGTGTTGTGTGAGTGGAACATTCAAATCCAAAATGATAATTTATATATTTTTCACCACAAAAACCACACACACTCCTTCACTGAGTGAGAAAATGGCTTTTAGGTTAATACTTGTATGGTTTGAAACCCTTTCCCAAATTATAGAAAACAAGTTTATGATGAATAAAAAAGTGTGTGACAATGTAGTCCATGTGACCTTTGCATTAGACCCCTCCCTCCATTGACCTGTGTGACTTGTGGTCCTTTGATCTGTGTTTTAGACCCCCTTATTTGACCTGTAATTATAACTTAAAGTAATACTTGTGCTATAATCTCCAGATCTTTTTCCATGTCACTGCTTTTGTTTCAAACCCTCTCTATTGCACTCTCTCAGATGGTAATGAATGGGATCATGGAGATGGCATGAAAGAGATAGAAAAGGCGATAGTTAGGACTTTCAGATTCCGTTTGATCATCTCATGCCCTTGAAGAAAAAAATCCAATTATCTCATCCTCTTCAGTTTGTCTTGTCTAGAGCTATACATACACATGATTTTCGCTTTTGAAGTTTGGTCATGAATCTGGCTTTTAGGGGGGTCCTGTTGACATTTTAATTTGGTTGTTAGTTTTGAACTTGAAATTGGCCTGTCTCAATATTCCCCAGAGTTCTCAGTATCCAGACTTGACCTCTTTTGACCTTGCTTTGGAATGGTGATGTAACATCCTCTATATCTGGGGTAGTTTTAGATTGTCTCTGATAGCTGCCCTGTTTACTTTTGAATTTCATTAGGGTAGATGGGCATTTTTAAATTGCCAAGACCCGGTTGCAAAGAGGTTTTTCCTGTTTGTACTTGGTTTGAACACTGCACAAAAGATTGCTGACTTAAAAATTGAATGACCTGTTAAGTGCCAGCTATGCTGTGGTGCTAAACAAAGGAATTCCAAATGGGTCTGTTTTTGTTTCTCTGTGCATTATAATTGCTGATTACAACATGCTGGTTTCCTGTTATAACTACACTTACCATGTAGCAAGAACACATTCCTTGTACTTTAACTCAGAATTACAAACCATAATAACATAATAATTTTCCAGCAATTAACTTTTCTACATATTGGTATTAAGTCAATTTAAAAGTATTCCCAAAATACATGCTTTAATTTTAATGCAAGATTACACTACCACATGCAAAGAAAGCACATGATTGTAGCAACTTGTTCTCTCGCAGTGCATGAAATAATTACAGTTCATTAGAAAACAAATCCTTAAAGGTGGTGTGTGCTTTCTGTCACACACTAACATTGAGGCTGACACCAAACGGACAGTAGAACTCACCTTTTGTCAGGTGACAGGGAGCAGCACCTGTTGCCAAGTGAAGATGCAGGGCCACCAGACCTGATTGCATGTTAGAGGAGGGAGTTTCCGTGTTTTTATCGTTTTTTGTCGGTGTCAGGTTATTTCAGGATATCCAATACAACCAGCAGATGTTGTAGAATACAATGAAAATTTCGTGTATAAGAGCTGAATGGTGTCTACAAAAACATCCATTGTTAGCAAGTCACCTTGACTGTTAAAAGAACTGATGGATGGTTAGAATTTAATAATGGCATATGTAGAAAAAGTAGCAAATATTTGGGCCAAAATTTATCGATTTCTTGAATTTTGATTTGAAAACTTAATCAGTAAGAGTGGCAGATTTTAGACGACATATCTTATCTGGACAGCAGGATTGAAAAGCTTCAGTTCTAAATGATAGTTAAAGAATAACGGGAAATCATTGGCTCACAGATAAGGTGGCTCAAATCACCTGATGAATGGTCAACTTGAACACACCTGGAGAGCAGGTGAATATTTGTTCTCTGTTCAGAAACGGATAGGTAAGCTGCCAATACAAATGGAAATTGGCACCAATGATCAAAGACCAACCTAATATTAGAAAACTATTGGTGATACAATTCTCAGTACCAGATGAAGTGAGTTTTAGCAAGAGTTAATCATATTGTAGTTCAACATGCAATACAGCCATATATACAGGTGATGACCTTGGGTAGTAAATTCGAGTAATTCTGAGCACCGAGTACCTGAGTATGCAGAATGCTGCTAAGCACCTGTGTATTTGAGTAGACAGGCAAGCCTTTGTGTGTTATGGCCACTGTATGATTTCTCAAACCACAGTATTTCCTGTTAAACGACGATTAAAGCTTTATCTAATGCCTCTAATTCTGGGGAGACCCATTGGGACAATTGTAAAGGCAGGGTAAACATGGTAAAAAAGTTATGTGGTCATAAATTTGCTCAAAGAGCACAAAATGTCATTTTAATACCTTTTTATGTTGATTGCTTGTAAAGAGAGACGAATTTCACCAATCCCTGACAGTAACCTTTGTTGGCCAATCTTCTGGTTTTAGGAGAGTTGAAATAGTTGGATAACTCTTCAAGAATTTGTCATTCTGACCAAACTTCAAACTACAATAGCTGAAGTTTTAAATGGGTATAAATGTTGAAGATTGGTCTTGTAGTATACATGTTTTCAAATTAATTGCACTTGAAAGTTTGACAAGACTTGCATGTGGTCAGAGTTTGTTGCTAAGATATCACTGTTGGTTTTTACTTGGTAAATTATTGTCCCAGTGGTGGTCCCTTGCTATGGTAGGGGTTGGGGGGCATCAATTTGTCTATCACCTACTAATTTTAGACAGTGGGAGGTACTTGGTCATTGTCCAGTCCTTCAGATTGGAATAGAAGCCTACAGAGTCCAAGATGATAGGGTGTGTTTACTGACCGCTGGGGGTCGGCTGGAATGTTTGATTCTTATGTCATCACAAGTATTTACCACCACTTGGGGTCCAGTGACCTCTCTCTCTCTCTTTCTCTAGATTGACTGACCAAGTAAACAGACAGTGACCTAGATTAACTGACCAAGCAGTTTACAGAACAGCTGTTTGGCATTTAGAATTGTCAAAGGTTGCACAAATAGACCATGTAGAATTATCAAAGGTTGCACAAATGGACCATGTAGAATTGTCAAAGGTTGCACAAATAGACCATGTAGAATTGTCAAAGGTTGCACAGATAAACCATGTAGAATTGTCAAAGGTTGCACAGATTTTCATATAAATTTTGTTGGTTCATTTATTTTGATATTGAACTAATTTTTGTTTTAACAGACTTTTAGTAAAAACATATATATTATGTATATATCAAATTATAGATATATGTGTAGATCTTGCATCAGATTTTCCATGTGAATAAAAAGTTGAAATGGTGGGGTGTATATAGTAGACCTGTGTGATGAGAAGAATTGATATAGTGGGTGATTTTATTTTTGAGGGATATATGATACTGTTGGGTCAGACAGGGTTAATAGAAATTCACTAGTCTAACAAGACAATCTCTGTGAATTACTTCTCCAGCCATAAAAACTTTTATAACCTAGAAAAGAAGGAGAGTGGCCATCAATCAATCACCTTGTAGTGGATCTTTGTTTTCTTGTGGGACTTTTAGACAATGTATGCTGGAGTAGGTTAGTTACCCCCAAGATCAAAAATTCCCAGACCCCCTATCAGAAATGAGTCCCTGATGATGTGAATGTTTTGTCTGTCCTGCTAATCAGTGGTTGTCATGTAGGGTCTGAGAAAGGAGATATTGATTCTATATGTGCACCGTGACCATTAGTCTTCTGGTACTTTAATGAAAGAAATATATAAAGAAAAATAATAATGATTCATTGAGAATTCATGATCTGATTCTCTCATCAGGAGGCTTAATTGAAATCTTGCTTTTCATAGTTTCCTGGTAGTCCATGTGCAATCCAGTGTAATACCTATCATGTATTTGAAATGTCAACCAAGCAATTTCCCCTGCAGGTTGTAACTTTTAAAAGGCTAAGTTCACAACAACATTAAATGACATGCTGACTTTTGTAATGTTGGGGCAGAGTGGTTCACTCTTCACCCACAGAAGTAAAGAACTTAGTCCAGGATCAGGCAGGATTTCATACGAGGGACTTACCGGGATTTCCTTCTTTGAGAGCCTTTCTAGCCCCGAGATAAAGAAGAGAGAAGAGAGGGCTTGGGCAGCATTAACAGTCAAAAATTTTGCACAAATGAAATTTGAAGATTTCCTAATCATGGAAGGGGTGATTCACCATTAAGGAACCTCTCGAGACATTTAAAAATCGCGAAGTTGCCTGACTTCCGTATTGAGTTTGTCAAAACATGATTTAATTGGGCCGAGTTGAGAGTATGTATGTATACACATAAAACACTTTTCTTTGATGTTCGGTGCAGTGGGATCATTACAGGAAACACCTCCCATGCCTCCCTCTATAATTATTATTATCATTTATTGAAACAACCAGACACCTTTTCAAGGACATATGAATTGAGTATAACTGTAGGACTATATTAAGATGGTGTTAATTGGAGGAGTTTTATTTCAGAATATTCATTGCATTTTGGACAAAAAAGTCCAAAAATAGCCTTGTTACAAGTAATATTACAAGACACCTAAAGCACTTTGACCACTCGACTTCTTTATTCTCAAATGGAATTCATCTGTTCAGCCCTGATAATCATCCCCAGCGTCTGGTGGTGTCCTGTTCAACATAGAGAACATTGAACTTTCACCGACTTGTCAGGAGCTAATGAAATTACTTAATCATTTTAAATTTACTGTTGGCCTGACACCATAGTGCCCGACAAATCCTTTGTTTGTCTGTTTGCAGGGACATCTCTTGTATTAGTGACAAAACAAATTTGTCCAGGTCTTCGTTTTAGGGGACTTTATGTACTTGGAGATTTATTTTACTTTATGAGGAACTTTTTCACCCCCTTCAGTCTTTCTAGGTGTATACATTGCGCGCACCTACATTTGGAATTTAGCACCCAATAAATCGCTGACAAGCCCAATTTTAACAGGATCATCTGAATATGAACCAAGAAGTTTCTTGGAGCAGTGTTAATAGATTTTTTTTTGGCAGGGAGCAAGGAAACCTATTTGTAGTATTTAGATGAACTGTCACTTCAGACACCATTTTGCCCTGTAGGAAGATTTCTAACAAGACAGAAATTGATGCATTTTTGGTGCAGCATTTGGCGCACTGTCAGGAAGAACCTTGGGGGGAAAAGAAGATAATTGCTGACCACTCCAGCTGATGGCCGTGCAATTATTGTCTGTTGTAGCTGTTTGTAATATAATAGATTTTCCATTAAATTTTTGACATCACTCAGAATAATAAAGTTGATCTTTCCCACATATATTTCAATGCCAGATTTTGTTGATTTACAGAAAAATCTGCCAGTATGATTCATTGTTTTGGAAACTAAAAAGGAATGTTATGTTTTGAGATTGTTTGAAGTTAATTGCTGACATGCAAGTAAAGCTTTGATTATCCTACAAGTGAGCTGATCCTATTAACTGAAGTCTTACGAAATTATCTTGAAAAGCTCAGGTCTAGTGGTTTTACAGATTTTCTTGAGCACCTGATGTGTTGTCTGCATGATCCAACCTTACATCAAAATCGTATTACTCCTTAAGATTACCTTCATGCGGTAAGAAGACTCCGCTGGGGTGAGGATAAAAGGGGTGGTACCACAGTCTGATAGGTGTCTCTACTTTCACTTTGAATTGGCAGTAAAATATCTAGGTTTATGTCACTTTATTACATTGTTAAGTAGAAAGATTTGGATTTGTGGTCAGCACATCAGTGTTTCTTCCTAGACCTAGGCTATGGCAGTAATGGCAGACTAACTCTGGGGACATCTGGGGATAATTGATTTTAAATGACTGCCACTTGATGTATATGGCTTCCTCAGGGGAAAATTCTGATTGTATGTGTACCAGCTTTTGACCCATTCACTTCAGAAGTTGAAATTGACATGGTGTAAAGATTACTGTAGTATTGTACATCAAATTTACTTTGTCTTGTTCTGGTTTCATAATACTAAGTGATTCTGAGAAAATGTCATAAAAAATGTATAACAAGTTACCACAATATGATGAAGTAATGTATATTGAATGAAATTGTTAATTGCAATTAATAACTGTGGCTCATTAGCTGTAATTGCTAGTTTGGGTTGTACATGGTTGATCTTGAGAACTATCTGTTGGAAATGTTGACGTGACTTGAGTATTGTGGTCCTGGAGATAAGATAAATCCCCGATTATGTAATTTACTGTGTAATAATATTTTGATCAGTTAACCTCACCAAACATAGCCTCTTTAATTGTTTGAATTGTTAACATACAGTGTGTAATTGCACATTGATTAAGGTGGCTGGCAACTGTTTTATGGAACCCCATGAGACTTGGTAGACTGACCTGGGTATGTTAAGGCTATTAATTCTCTTTGATTCTTGGCCAAAGATAAGAAGCTTTGTTGATGAGATACAGCTGTCTGGGGCTTTGTTGGTCATCTGTGGTTCCTCCCCATCATGGACATGTCCTTGCATTCATTACCTTCCTATGATTAACCTCCCAGTGGACAAGGATATATCTCACAAGAGACCCAAGAAGCATTCCAGTTCATACGAAATATTTCTCCAGAACCTATTTTCTTGTCAATGCAAACTCATTGATTTACTTGAAAATAAAACCACCACAATGAAAGGCTTTTTGTAGTAAATGTATGCCCTTATAGATGATCTCATTGAAAAGTAGATCATATATTCTTATGGAAATTTTTTGACAGGAGCCTTCTGAAACAGATACTGGACAGGTAGACATCTATTTATACAGAGAAAATGAAGCTTGCCCACTTGCTGAATTTGAATTCAGTGCAATAGAAAACTTAAAACTATTTTGTCATGAATCAATTGAAATTTTTTATTTATTTATTTTATGTTAATGAAAATATCCCCCAGTCAATGTTTTTCTTACCCACTACAGGACTGAATAGCTACGACGTGTCCTCAGAGATTTAACCATTTTGAAGTATGTGCTGCTTTGAATTGTTGTTTATACTCTGACCAAGTCATCATGATTACATATACTGGAGTTTGTAAAGGTTATAAAAATGTTGACATATCTCTGGCATCACAAGAATTTAACAAATTTTTAAAGTCTCTTAAGATCTTTCTGGGCTGTGATGTACTATCAGAACTTCAATGACTGGTCACCATTTTAACAGGAACAATATGATCAGACCTTAAATTTGTCAGTACATATTATGAGATTAAATATTTTAAGTTGTGATAAATTTGATATGTTATGTCCCCAAACCTTTATAGAATTTAAAGTTCATTTGACATTTACCTAATTACTCAGTATTGTGACATCTCTGAGAAATATTTCAACCAGATACTCATATCAGTTAAAAATAAATAATTATTCCTGTCTAAACATGCCAAATACTATTATTTATTTATATGTGCTGGGGGACATGGGATTATTTTATTAACAGGTAATAATTTTCCCAGCCATTATATAAGACAGGTTTGAGTTGGGGCTGCAGTTATATTGCATTGGTCAACAAATTTAATATGTCTATATCAGACACGAAGGCCTGCATCAAAAGCTAAGGTTTGAGTGACAGCTGATAGCTTCAGCACATGTCCCCAGCCTATAAATTCACAGGCTGGTGATATCTACAGGCTAGATTTTCAGCTTGGTGTAAACACAGTACTGGGCCAGTGTTGAGTGTCTAGTGTTTTTATTTCACAACAATGCAAGGCTGACCTTATTGTGTGTTTTAACATTACATTCTGTTGTGGACAGTAGCTGGACAATGTGTTTGTTTAGCAATCATTGTATAGGGTCATTTTGAATTGAGAATCCTTCTGCCATTCTGAATTCTCATTGGTTGATAGGGAACCCCCCATGCCTTATCATTAGACTGCAATAGTGAGAGGTACATGAAACAACCAGTCTACCACTGCATGTACACACTGCAAAGAGCATTTGTGTTTTCATATCCCATTCAGTGTGTGAAAGAAGTGATTAATTTTGTAAGTACTTAGCCGGTATAAATGTTTACAGTGAGAGGGACATTTCAGGCCACGATTTTGTTTTAGTGAGCTCTTGCTATCTGACTCATCCATAGTCACACACCTTTATAAAAGTTTGGATGTGCGTACAATCATTGATATACTATTTAAATCACTCACGGATTGGCCCATAGTTTCATTTTCTGATCTGAGTGCATGACGGAAACAAACACTTCTGTGTGTGTTACATTTTATACAGGGAAGTCTCTTGTACATGTTACATGGAAGAAAAAGTTTTCACTCTAAAGGAATTCATTGATTTTGTATCTGTGTGTAAGACAGGGGAATTTCTTTAATAATAGTTCATTGACTGAGACAGTTTTAGTGTGCTTGTCTCTCCTTTGATGTTTTTTCTGGACTTTAAATTCCTCGGTGGGCCGAGTTAAAGAGGTAGTAAAGGTTCAATCAAACATCACGCATCCAGTTGAGAGGAGGCTACAGCTGACGAGAGAGAGATCCCCTACACGTGTCTCCAGCTCCCGTCAAGACGAGCGCCCAGTCACGTGTGTCCGTTATAGCGCAGGAAGGAAACTTTGTCACCAAACGTGTAAGATTTGGTCTTGCTCAATTTGGAAATGTGTAGGAAGAAAAAACATTGTTGTCATATTTAACAACTTAAAAGTTTTCACCAGGAACTTTATAAACAAGGGGTTGTAAAGTAGTGGAAGATTGATTAACTGATTGAAGACATGGGAGGAAACAGTTCTCATTCGGATTTCGACCCTCGATATAACATCGAGAAGAACTCTAAAAATTGTGACACCAACTTTCAGAGGCTTCAATATCATGGTGTCCGATACCCGGAAGGTAAGACAAGAATCTCTATTTATCTTGATTTATGTACTAAATTATCAATGACTGCTAAGATTTATAAGATTAATGGATCATTAATTGAGCCTTTAGGGAGTATGAACAAATAGTTTTTCCAAGAAGACATAATTATTACATCGTCACTTTGATGTTTGTTTTGGTAGGGTCACATGTGTTTTATGGATTTGACAGTGTTATATCATGTGATAATTAATGTTTTCCTGTTAGGAGCACTTCACAACTCACCCACCCCTAAAATTGTAGAGTATTTTTAAATTAAAAACTTTTTTTCAATAAAATGAAATATAAAATGAATAAATGTCATTTTTACATGTTTTATTATCGTAATGTTAAGTTTTAAGAGATTTTAATGCTCTTGATATTTTGAAAATTTATGAGCATCTTAGGGACCTGGTTCAAAAGGCAAAAGTGATGTATTGTAATATTTGGAAATCCTGACATTTGTTGCATTTAAATTATTTCAAGATAGAAATTTTGTTTTTACCTAATCCCCTTAAAACAGATGTTGTGAAGTTTTAAAGATGACATACTCAAAAATTTGTCCAAAGTAGCAGAAAATTTAAGATTTAATTTTATATAATCAAATCTTTAAAAAAAATATCTCGCAAATATTTTGTGTGAATTTATTAGCATTAGAAATTATCAGCAGTTGAAATTTGAATATAAAGTAGTTGTACACAAGAAAACATTTCTGTCTCTTTTGTGAATAAATTTGTATCCTAAAAGGAGTATGATATTTTGTATGATAATAGGTTTCATGTTTGATTGTAGGCAAGCCCAACCCCCCAGTGAGAAATCCTTCAGTGAATAACATCACACAGACGTCCCTAACACTGAAATGGGTTCCTCCATATGGGTGCCCGTCTAGCACCATTTTAGCGTACCAGGTGGAGGTGTGTCGGGTTCAAGATAAACGCTGGAAAGTGGTCACCAACTCCTGCCAGGGAAATACCTATGATGTCAAAAATCTGGCACCGGGTGTGGAGTATATGTTTCGTGTCAGGACAGAAAACGTATATGGAAAAGGTAAACCTAGTGTTCCCTCACAAGTGATTCGGACTCTGAGTGAAAATCCGTGGATTACACCATCAGAGGAAAAGGAGGAGGAGGAGAGGGTAACGAAACTTACCAGAAGACATAGTCACTATATCAAGGTGGAAAACAGCGTATCAAATCTCCTACAGAAGACGGAGATTGAGGAGGAGATGAGTGAAGTGGGAACCATTCCTTTCAAACGTAACAGCAGTATTCGGCACTCTTTGCCTGTCCACTGTGTTAAGAGACCCACGGTTTTACCCTCTAGCATACTGCCAGGTTCCCGACGTGAGAGCGTCTGCAGTTTAAAGGACAGAGAATCTAGGAAATCCATCGAAGAATCGTCAGTGTTCACCGATGATACTGATGAAGTATCATCACTAAAACTTCATCGCATATCAATGACATCTACTGAAGATGATTCATGCAAATGTTCATCCTCTGCAGCTTCAATGACATCTATCCCCGAGGAATTTAATGACTCTAGGGGTGAAAAGGAATCAGATCTTGTTTATGTGAAGACCCCTCTGCCAGGATGGCGGTATAACCCCCAGTCCCACGATATTCTCTCTGCTCCATACTCAGATGATACAAAATTAGCCTGGGTGACGGACCAGAAATCTACGATTCCTCATCAGCAAAACGCTGATGACACCTCGCCCGTGTGGCGAGACAGACACGAGAATAATAAAAACTTGCCAGATTTCCGATCACTTAGAAGTGCTTTAAACTCTAATGATCTTTTAGTGAAAACTCTCAATGCTGATAATAATGGAAATTACTCAACTCTCAATTCCAAAGGAAAATTGTATGATAAAGTTATACAGGAAGAGGACGAACACAATCTGGCATTTGATATTGTTTCAGCTGTGTAGGATAAATACAAAATAAATTCTGACCCTATTTTACGGGTAGATGGAGCATGCTTTTTTGGGTTAATGTGTCGGACTGATTGGATTACTACAAATGCTATGCTCTACAAAGGATGAGATTTGTGGAAGACAGAATATTATCTGTCCCGTTCTGCCACATGGTGCTCTGAACTAGAGTCTTCAGTGTGATAATCCAAGGTTGAATCAAATCTGATCGCCTTTGTGTCATTCTTTATCATGTACTTTAATCCTCCAGTACATTACTGAATACAAAAACAGATATATTTATATATAGTGCATACTGTCATTTAATTCAATATGTACAATAGTCCTGCATTTCTTGATAACCAGGGAGGAATGATAAAACAAAAGAATTTCAGAATCCTAAACATTTACATTTTAGTGTTCTTTTTTTTAATGTTGAAATGTATTTATTATTTCATAAAAGTTTTGAAATCACTCAGATGTGTTTTTATATCATTCCAACTGCTCCAGGGTTTCTATCTGAAAATAAGAACCTGTGTTTCAAAGAAGGTTGAATTACTAAGCTTCTCAAAATTTCTTGACAAAATAGTGAGCTGTTTAAAAACTGATTTAGTATCTGCAGGCTATTTCTCTTTCTGATTTGAGAAGCTGTTTATTTTATTTTTCTTTGGAGACCTACAAAACTCTTATGTATTTAGAAGGGTTTATTCTTAACATATCTGTTGGTGCAAGAACTTTAACTTCCAAAAATGGTGATTTTTCCCTGCATTATTATTTACATATTGTGTACATTTTTTTGGAATTGTGTTATATTGCCTTCCTTTCATGACATGAGCTCACATTTCAAGCAGCAAAATGTAAACTTGCTATTTTCATTCACACACTCTTTCTCTCAATCTCTCGATCCCCCTTATTCTGTGAATATGCAGAAATATTTTTAAAAATACATGAATTTATTGTGTAAACAGTTTTAAATTACGAGTATCAAATTTTCGATTAACAGTATGCATCTATGGTAATGTATTTGCATAATATTTCTGGATGACAATAGTCCTGGCTAAATATATAAAATAGGGTACGAGTCCTTCATGCAGAGGACAGGAAATGCTTTATCGGAAATGTAAATTGAATATTTTGGAGGGTAACCTGATGGTATGAAGATGATTGACCGCGATAGTGCTTGGAGAGGGGGTGGACCATGGAGTCCAATTTCTCGTTTGGACAGCTGTTGTTTTTTCAGGGTTACCCCATCTGCCACAGCAAATCTAGAAACTGGGGACACTCTGTCTGAAAAATCACTGTCTTCATTGTACATGTGTGTTGACCTTTATGTTTGACCACCAAGAAAATAGAAATGTATGTACAGCTTATGTTTAGGCTGCTGTCTGCTGTTGAAGTCATACTGTCTGACATCAGACACTACCGCTGGGTCTCCCAAACAGAATTATAGTTTTACTAAGCAAATATTTGTCTTTAAAAAGAAAGGCTGTTGCACATTTCCAGAATGGTGAAAATTTTAAAGAATAGAAAGTTAAATGGAAAGGAACGTTTCAGCATGCACGTCTAACAAATGAACTAATCCCAAAAAAATTCTCAGCGTTAAGATTGTTTAATTGATAATGAACATTGAATGCTTTCTTAAGAACAAACCAACACAGTATTACATAAGTCCTTTTTTTTTGGAGAAGGAAAGATTGAGAAATAGGGTAGCTATTGTGGGTCTTTTTTTCTTCTTTATGATTCATGCTAATGATTCTGATGTAAAACAAAGATTAGATAAGAAAAGATCACATTAATTAATACTGTAAATCTTTGATAATATGAAAGATTGTTCAAGTGCCAAAAATATTTTGACCTTTCCGTATGCAGAGTGGTTAAGATTTCATATTTTATGAGAAGGTTAATAACTTCTTTGTAATCTGATGAGAAAATGTGACAAGTTGGTTCTCCATTGTGCAAGTGGAAAACTTGCCAACATACATGAAAAGGCAGAAAACTAAATAATTCTGGATCAAAACAAGATTATCTGAGACAGTTTACTATTTAGTGTTTTTAAAAAAAGAACATCTGCTAGGTTTTATTTTTGTTTTGGCTGTTAGTAAATTTTTCTGTCACTGGTCTGTCCTTTGTGTGCCAAAGTCAGTCAGACTTCAGGTTTAATCTCCAGTAACAATATTGGAATGTTTGCTTTAACATGTTTAATGAATAGAATTAATTAAGTAAATAATAGATACCAAAGAGAGATACCTACACGCTTCATTAATTAGTTATGCAAACTGTTAAATGCTTGTTCCACTGACTATAGAATTTATTTTATTTTATTACAACATTGATATCATCATATAGTTTTTCTGGCAGAATCAATGTTTATAGTGTCAGCAGGGATAAAAAAAAAAAGTTTTTCTCGCCTCTTTACAAATGGGAGTCCCCTGTCATTCTGATGGTGTGAAAAATGGGGAAATTAACCTTAATAGGTCAGAGAAGGCGCCATTTAGTAAAATATAATCCTTGTCAGTTAAAGAGTAGCTCAGAAAACATGTGTGAAAATTGTCTCAACAAGGAGTTCTGAGACAGCAAAGATAAAGGATACTGGCCAAAAATTTGTAGAATGTTCAAACAGCAATAATCAAATGCAAATGTATTCAGAAACAAAAAGGCTGTGAAGCTAAATCCAGCACATTATCACATAAAACTATTGATTCTCCGCAAACAATTGATCTTTTATGCTAATATTTAATATGATGTTCTTTGTATCTCCATTCTTCCTAATGTTGCAGGATATTGATCACTGACAAATATGCTAGATAAAATTCGGTAACAAGTAGGAAATAATATATATATGTGACAGCCTCCTCAAGCTTTGGGGTTTGATGTGCAATAATAACAATGATGAAGACAAATAGTAGCTTGTTTAGGAGGATAAAAACAAATTCTTCATCTCTGAGTGAAAAGCGGGACAAAGACAAGACTAATAAAAACACTGGTAAGGTGTTTTGTGTCGGTCAGCAGTCCTCGCTCACGTGAAACTTTTTTCTGTGTCCTATAGAATTTCTTCAGCCTATTTGGTACTAAATAAACTGTGAAATAGGATGAGGCTAAATTTGACATAAATGTGGATTGACTGTGCCTTCGTGCTCTTTGTACACACTGGACTCCCATGCGAACTTGACTACTTTGAAAAATAAAAGGAATGATAGTAATAAAAACATGCTCAGGTGTATTCTGTCATCAAAAGTTGTCACTTACCGAAATTTTTCTCCATGATCTGGATAACACTTGAAACAGGATATATCCAAATTTGACTTAATTGTAATTTTGCTATTGTAAACTTCAGAGTAATTTGCACTCTTGGGGAAACTTGACCACTTTAAATTAGAAAATGTCAGAAGCTGAGAAATGAATGGTATTTGAGTCTTGTGTGACGATTACAGTATTTGTTCATTTGATTACCAAAAAAAAAAAAAAACCACTGACACATTAGTGTGATAGGCCTAATTGCCTTAGAATTAGGAAAAACCCATCATACCAGCTGACCTTTGTATGATACTGCTTGTTTATCAGGTTGGGCACTGTTGGACAGCTTCGAACTGATTCATATATATACTCTTTACCAACCCCTCCCTCCATGTAAATAAAACACACATGCTCACAACAGGAGACCAAGATAATTTACCCAAGGTCCAAACAACATTTGCTACAGATAGGCTGTTTCTGTTGATGACAACTAAACCATTTTTTAGTTTGAAAAGAAAATTGCTGATGATTTTTGTACCAGTACATGAAGTATGCACTAAGAGAGTTGAAAATGCTGAAGAGTTTCAACTATAAGATCTCCCATATGTTATCAGTTATGAAAGTTGTATCAAGATTTTTGTTGTGGTAAAAGAAATTCCAAGGTTATTTTGTGTAGTTATTTGTAATAATTTAAACTCGTGAAGTCAGTGACCTTAATGGTTTAATTCTTGGTCCAGGTAATGTACGAGGTATTTTATAAAACTTTGTTGAATCATGATACATTTCATTGGTCAGGTATTTGTCTCTGTCTCAATGAATTTCATTGTAATTTACAGAAAAAGGACAGAAAAGCATTATCGTGTTCATTATGTAATTATGTCGTGGAGTAAGTGACGATTTTGAATAAAACAGTTCGGACAGATGTCATCATGCAAACCTTCAGAAGTAAAACTTCCTTTGCAGGTTTTGGATGTGAGAAAGGGTTTGAGAGCATTTCACATTACCCAATAAAAGTTAAAATCTGACAACAAAATCTTATTTCCTTGTTGTGGTCATGTTCCAAATGTAAAACTTGCAAATTAACATTATAAACAATCAATGAAAATTAAGAGTCATTGAGGAAGGGAAACAATGATTTACATTGCTTTCATTGTGACTTGTAGTGGAAGCTCTCAAAGTTGAAAGTTTAGTAATCGGATTAAATGCCCCACCCCCTCCCTCACTAGAAATAGTGTGTAGAAACATTGCTATTTGATATTACAGGATTGAATTGGGGGGGGGGGGGGGGGGGGTGTTAACTTTTAGGAGATCTTATTTTTATGTACCTGTTTGATACAACTCTGCAGTATAATTTATTGAGCACAAATTGGGATTATGCAACCAATGATAAGTCTGTTTATCTCCTTCATTTAAGTCAACATCAATTGTGGTTTTATCCAGGTCAGAATGATTTATGATAAAATATTATACATATTCCTGGGTGAGAATTTCACATATTGAATTGTTTAGTGTACAGTCGTCAAAGTTGATGTGTTCTGGATGGTCAGAAAGTACAGTAGTACTTAGGTTTTCCAGACTGATCTGAGTTATTTATAACTTTTTCTGAGTACTTGTAGTGAACAACTTAGCCTTTTGAATTGAGGAATAAACTTAATTTGTTAAGAAATAACTATGTGTGTCAGTAATATAGGATCTCCATTTTAGTCTACTTTCATTTTAAAGGGGAGATATATTTCACACTTTCTGCATAGCAATTTAACTTTGATATTTTAAAGAATTCAAAGTGAAGTTAATTCCTTTAAACACACAGTAATCTGTGAAAATTCAGCGCATTCCAGGTTTTCCAGACTGATCTGAGTTATATATAACTTTTCTTAGTGTTAGTACTTAGCCTTTTGAATTGAGGAATAAACTTAATTTGTTAAGAAATAGCTATATATGTGTCAGTGATATAGGATCTCCTTTTTCAATCCACTTTCATTTTAAAGGGGAGATAGGAGAATATTTCACACTTTCTGCATAGCAATTAAATTGTCTGTAAATTTGATATTTTAAAGAATTCAGAGTGAAGTTAATTCAGTGCATTCTTCTGTACATGCGAGGGACTTTAATGAAATCAATCACACAGTAACATTGTGCTATTACTAGTGAGCTGTGAGATTTAAGGATATAGGATACCCCAAAAACAGATTTGTTGAAGAATATTGTAAAACTATTTGTAAATGTTTTAATATTGCTACACACCCATATTTTCATCTTTCCCTTGAAATCACCTTTATTTTTTTGCATTATTCACAAATCATTGAATGGAAAAACATTACCCCAAAAATTGAAATCCTTCAAAAACGTCTTTTTATTGGTGCATTTCATGTATTGCTGACTAATTTTTGTTTGATCAAATAATTGAAAATCCCACGTACACAGTAAAGTTCTACTTCATTTGATGCGTTGAAGATCTGTGGTATTCTATGACCTTGAGGCGGTGTTAAATTATGTGAAATGAAGGGTCTATATAGTGGCGTTAGTGTGAGTGAAAATCTTTTTGCTGTGTTTCAACTCTGTAAAATTCTTTAGCATATCTATGTACCAAGACCGATACTCAGGATATAGGTGTTTTTGTGGTATCTTTTACCATTATTAAAAGTGCATTTAAAAGAGCTTGCAGTAAATCATCCTCTAACCTGATAGACCACACACACAAAAAATTAATCATTCCATTTTGGAAAATTTTCCAGATGACCTAGAAATCCAAAGATTTGTAATAAATACACGCAGTAATTGATTCCTTTACTGTCAAAATTAGGTTTTATGGGTAACCAAAAGTATTGGTCATATATAGCATCTCCCCCCCCCCCCCTCCACCTCCATAAATATGTAAATAGTGTATCTATTTCCTCCTCACATCTTTAAGATAATAAATCCCATTACCAAGGATATTCAAAATATTCATTTTAATTATGTTAATAATTAGGAATAAGACAGGTTTTACACAATTCTGTTGAAGGTAAAGGTTAACAATAAAAGGGTTCACCTAGCTACACGCCCTTCTGACCTGTTGGTGAATGCAAGGTGATTGTTGTAGGGGAATTTGTTTTTCACTGAGGTTTGGATTTCATTCATAAATTGCAACCCAGGATGAGTACAACACACCTGTCCATACAGGTGTTGTCATACAGGTGTTGTCATACAGGTGTTGTCTAGAGAGGGGAGATGTACTCTTGTTCATGCAAACCTCCCATTTATATTATTGGGATTCATAGACACATGGGGCCTGAAGAAGTTAATCCGAGAATTTCTTGTTTTGAATTTACTGTCGTGCATTTTTTAGATTGTGGTTTATTACTAAGTGATAAATTGATGTATTGGTTGTGAGAAACGATCGAGGAGTGTTTTCCTTGTATGTATTTAGTGCAGTCATTGTGAATTAAATTGAGGTTTCCTTTGATGTGAGATGAAATGTGGGAGTTTAATTGAGATTTGAAAGGAATTAATTGAATTATGATATAATCAGTAATATGCATTGATCAATCTCCCAGTACTTTAAAAAAAATACCATTAGAGAGGATTTACCTAACAAGGGCAAGATTTGATGTATATGCATGTACCAGGGAAATAATAGAAGAGAGATAACTCTTGTAACAATTTGGAATGCAAAAAGGGAGATCACTCTAATACTTTGATAATATATCACACAACATTATTACAGTGATACTTTTACAGATATAGAATGGATACTGAATTGATAATCAGGAATTTGATACTCAACCACTTTAGAGGATCTTGTTTCATTGGGGAAAAAGTAATTAAAAGACGGATGATACCAGAGAGTCCTAGAGAAAGATTATTTTATGAAAATCCAGATTTTGAATGAAGTCGGGCAGTGTTCCATTGTGATTTGTTTTTAGAGAATGAGCCATATAGGGTAAAATAAGGTTTTCTAATTTTAAAATTAGTTCATTTAATGGGTGTCTTTAATAATGTTTGTCATCATTGACTTTTGTGGATGTAGTGTTGATTCAGATTTGTTCAAACTGTGGATTCCTCAGTTTGGGGTTCGTGACTCCTCAGGTCAGGGTTCGTGACTTCACGGGTCAGGGTTCGTGACTCCTCAGGTCAGGGTATTTAAAAAGTGGGACTATGTTAACACAGGGTTTTAGTTGTAGAACTGGGTGTGTATTTATACGGTGTAATACTAAGGTCTTCACTAGAACCAATGATGAGGCTCTAAGGAATTCAGATAATGAAACAGTTTCAAAACTTTAAAAATCTCCCATACTCCAGAACATTTAGAATTTAAATCTGCAGATAAGCCATACTAAATCATGAACTTTGTGACTTCTCAGGTAAAAAAAAAAACTGCCATCATAGAGTCGGAGCTAGGTGTTTTGTGTACTAAGAACACTTTGGATTTTACTTAGTGTGGAATCGAGCTTGGGGAGCGACAGATTGATCGAAAGGTCTCTTTAGAAGTTATCGAGTCACCCCAGGGATGGGGGAAGGTATAGGTCAGTGTGTGCAAATTGAATCAGTTTGGGAAAAGTGGTATTTTCAATTTTTGTACCGGTATTTGAAAGGTCTTACATAGTAGAACTTAGATATGGGTATCTGGGGATGAGGGTCACAGAGTGTAAAACAGTTTTGAAAGTTGGTCATATGGTATTCAAAGCTGAAGGGTAGAGTTTGTGGTCATTACTGGGAGATTGATGCATATTACTGATTATATCATAATTCAATTAATTCCTTTCAAATCTCAATTAAACTCCCACATTTCATCTCACATCAAAGAAAACCTAAATTTAATTCACAATCATGACTGCAATAAATACATATACGTTCTTTTAACCCAAATTATAGAGTTATATCTCTTTGTTTTGTCAAATATATCAAATTTTATGAAAATTCATATAGATATTTATATTGGCATAAAAAAAATTTTAACAATGAAAACTTTTAAAAACTGACCAGAGGGTAGGCGGTGAAACAGTACTGTAACGGGTTTTTGTGTGCTGGTATGAGACATACGATAATGTCTGATAGAATACAAATGTATATGATGGAAAACACCTGAGGTACTGCCGAAATGATCACACAGTGGTCACGTGGTAAAACCCTATAAATACGGCGCAAAGTTGCAGCTGTGGGTTAGTCTGACGAAGATTGTTGCAGCGTTAACATCGGTGAGATCAAAGTTGAAGGTATTAGATAGTTTACGTATAGGCCTAAGAGTTTGACAGTGTTAGTAAGTCACCATTGCTATGTGATATGCTTAACATTGTCAATGTATGTTCCTTGATATGATTTAGTGAAGTAACTTTGGTCGCTTCGGGATCTAATACTGGTTGTAAGCAACGCTGGTTGCTTGTGTTATACGTAACGCTGGTTGCTTGTGTTATATGTAACGCTGGTTGCTTGTGTTATATGTAACGCTGGTTGCTTGTATTATATGTAACGCTGGTTGCTTGTGTTATACGTAACGCTGGTTGCTTGTGTTATATGTAACGCTGGTTGCTTGTATTATATGTAACGCTGGTTGCTTGTGTTATACGTAACGCTGGTTGCTTGTGTTATATGTAACGCTGGTTGCTTGTGTTATACGTAATGCTGGTTGTGTGTGTTATACGTAACGCTGGTTACTTGTGTTATACGTAACGCTGGTTGCTTGTGTTATACGTAATGCTGGTTGTGTGTGTTATACGTAACGCTGGTTGCTTGTGTTATACGTAACGCTGGTTGCTTGTGTTATACGTAATGCTGGTTGCTTGTGTTATACGTAACGCTGGTTGCTTGTGTTATACGTAACGCTGGTTGCTTGTGTTATACGTAACGCTGGTTGTGTGTGTTATACGTAACGCTGGTTGCTTGTGTTATATGTAACGCTGTTGCTTCAAGTTCAAAGCACCGTGGTCGCTTTGATGTGACTTGGCTGAAGAAACCATTGTCGTTTGATTGTTAGTTTGAAAGAAGCCGTGTGATAACTCAGTACACATCAATCAGTGATTTATTAACGTAGAGAATTTTCTATTAGATTAATATGTATATAATCGTTTCTAAGTAGAATATTTATATATTTGCATCTATTGTTGATAAATTCAAATTCTCAGCAAGTTATCTGAGGGGACCCTGTTGTAAATAGTATAATAACGGTAGCTAGATAGGTTACACGTTACAATACTATCGTTCACAGTTCCTTCATATTCAATGTAAGACGTGAGAAATAATTGATTTATTGATAACATATAAGTGTTGTTAACGCTCGGTTGATAATCAATCACAGCCACTATAATTGCAGTCATTAATGTTCAAGGTCGCCCAAGTTCAATATCTAGTGTAACCCCCCTCCCCCCAGAACACCTTCCCATGTACTTTGTCAATATAACATTGATCATCAAAGTACCCCTGTATGTGAACCAATGCTGAACTGTCTGTATAGGATATTGCTGCTCACATAACAATGCCCCCCTCCACACCGGCCAGCCTCCTGGATGCAATTTTGCGTAAAATGTTCATTTTGACACCTATACACTCTTAGTCTTCCATCAAGCCTCTGCAGTAAAAATCGAGATTCATCGCTGAACCAAACTGTCCGCCAACATTGCTGCGGCCATACTCTACGAGTCTGAGACCGCTCAGAAGTCAGTTCTGGTGATGTTGCGGAGTCAGAACAATGCCACACACAGGTCTGCGAGCTCTAATCCCAGCATTCCATAGTCGATAGCAAACAGCCTGATCTGATATTCTGCTAATCCCAGCATCCCATAGTCAGCTGAAAACAGCCTGATCTGATATTCTGCTAATCCCAGCATCCCATAATCAGCTGAAAACAGCCTGATCTGATATTCTGCTAATCCCAGCATCCCATAGTCAGCTGAAAACAGCCTGATCTGATATTCTGCTAATCCCAGCATCCCATAGTCAGCTGAAAACAGCCTGATCTGATATTCTGCTAATCCCAGTAGATGATGTTCATCATTGACGAAGATGAAGGGATCCTGTGCTTCTGACGTTAGGAGTGGTCTACCTACTCTATGACAATCATTTGTTGAACTATGTTTTTGATATCTGCTCTGAAGCTGAGATATGGTGCTTTGTGACATTGAAATCTCTCGCAACAGCAAATTGTGACATACCTGTATCTTCTTCCAGTTGAACTATAGGATTGAGCATCATTCATACATGGCATTTCTCAAAAAGCGGTTACTTTTAAAGATGACGCAATCAATATTGAGAACGCGTGCATTTGATAGATTACTGGTGCCTGAATCACATGTATTTGGAACTTGCAACAATTGAGAGTTACAGAGACCGATTTTTATGAAAACACATTTTATTGTCCTCAAATTCTATAGAATATCCGTCCAGTAGACAATAGCATTAGATGCAAAGAGCAATTGGGATATAGACCCTCCAAAAAATGTATGAAAGAATTATTTGAAAAGATTCAATCAGCAAAAAATTACTATTATGCGTTTTTTTTTAAATCAATATTTTTAACTTGGGGCTTAATATTCTAACCTGTGAAAGCATTTGTATCAAGAAAGACAACTCTGTCATGCCCTATCATTAGCACAATGAGCTTTCACACAAATGCTACAGAAAAGATATTTTCTAATTTTAAAACGATCTCATATTTCAAGTTATATACCTAATATGTGAAAATAACTACTGTTGTCAAGAATATGTAATTATGTAAGTAAGAACTGCTGATTATATTCTTTTGTCACTGAAGTCTCGAAATTTCCATCAATTTTTCAAATGGACAAGCCTTATAATTTTGTTCAATTTTGGCTTTAGAAATTATAGAACATAGACTTGTCTCAACTACTTTCACATTGAGATATTGCGATGCGCTTGTTAATTGAAAGAGGCCAACTTACTCATATGCAATGTGCAATTTAGATGTAAAGAAAAATTTGTTTATATCAGTACCATCTTGTCTACAGGTAAAAAGATACAGGTAACTTAAAAGGCAAAGTTCTGTGGTCTGGATAGAGTAAACATTTTCTGACAGTTTTACAATTGTAGTTTTAGGTTCCGAGTTCACCTGGCAGCAATGGAGCCACTATGGTGATTAATATGGAATTGATTCTTTGTTAAATATTCATAAGAATGTTTAATAATTGTCATAAATATTCATTTTCTCTGTAGGTGATTGATTTTGTGTCAGAGAGTGAAAATATTTTTTCTTTCATTTATCTGTCATGTCTTGCGTAACAATTTCCTGTAGCATTTATGAAAACTAGATGTTAATGGTGCTGCCTGAGGACTGTGAATATTTTGGAAAAACAAAATAAGCTGGTGTCTATTTATGTATATGATATAGTAATATGAAAAATATCACCTAGTAGATGTATTTGTTTTGATATGATATTATATGATATTTATATCATAATCCTAATAAGCAGTTTTTGAATGAAACCTGACATTTCCTTATCCCCCCTTGAGGGGCCCCCTTGTGGAGTGAAACAGTGACAGTATAGTCATTCTTTGGAAGAGCTGTAGTATTTTACCACAATGTGATTTGCGTAGTGGTGTATCAGTTGATCTGGCCCTGATTTTCCACAGTTCCAGTTCAAATGAGTTTTGTTCTCTGGCCAGGTTGTGCTTTTACACGTTTTCTTTCTTCATTTAAATCTGTGTCACGGAATAAGCATGTAGAGAAACATAGACCACACTAGACCTGTGAATGACTGGGATGAGATTGTTCATTGTTAGGATTAATATGGTTTTATTATGATATTAAGATGAAGCCGTTTAGGACTTACACCTCTTCAATATATGTCAAAATACCAGGTAAGATTATGCTGCTTAGATTTCGGTTCCTATCAAAGTTTTAAAAAACTTGAAAGATTAAATCACATGTTAGTTTAAACTTTGATCATATTACAATAAAAGTCTGAATTATAGCTATGATCATAGATAGAATTAGGATTATTTACACAGATAATGATTTATGTATGTTAAAATCATGGAATATATAATTTTAAATGACTTGATTAATTGATAGAATATTTTATCAGGAATTTAAAAATATATCTCTGACACATGCCTGGTGCACCAATTTTCGGAATGTTTGTGCCCGATTTTTAAAGTCTAGCAACTTTTTTGGTAAATCTTTTGTGGGTAGCTGACTGAGGGTTGTTGATTTATTGATCATTGTAACAATACAGGTAACATTATAGGCTGGTGTATACCTTCAGGTGCACGGTAGAAGCTGTAAGTAATGTAGGAAGTGGTTTTAATGATTCATGGAGCTCAAAATAAAGATAATGCACATGTCACTGCATACCTAAATGATTTATCGGTCGTCTCTTCAAGTCCTGAATATGTAAAGTCACACTGTTATTGAACATGAATTTTAATTGAAGTATTTGTTGTGTCCTGCCTTGAAAACCTGCAGTACAGATCAATTCACACAATGTTTGACATTGTCCAGAAAGAGTGGCTCTGGGGGCTGAAGTGTTACAATGATACTTGTATATATATGTGCATTCCTTCACAGATCATTAGCTGTGTAAATATTGTGCCAAGAAATGCATTCATCTGTCATCAGGGATATATTTTTTTTCATGAAGACAACTTTAAGTTTGTTTAGTTTCCTTTCTTAGCTGAGGCTATCATGGATGTGATTAAATCTTACTTCCTCGCTTTCACTTACACACATCTCTAAAAACCAATGTTGTATCCTTATATCTTTACTGTGATGTTGTTTTCTGTGGTGATCTCTCTGTGATCAGGTTTATGTAAGACTGTATAAGATATGTGTAAGGAGCGGGGTGGTGGCGTGCACCCTTTGTAGTTCAGCCAGTGAGACAGTCTGAAGCACATTTTTGTGGTTTATGTGGTAGCTACTGATTTTAAGAGATTGGGCTTGCTATGACTGGACGGAGAGAAGGATTATTATCTCATTCATCCGGAGAAATGGTGGAGAGCTGACTTGTATTTTGAAGAAATCAGTAACTTGCACACGTGATTGTCCAGGGATGACACTTTGAGACAACAAAGTTTTATCTCGCTGCAATACAAATTTAGTCCTGTAATCTCTGATAGGACTGTAGATGATAATATTCAAATCAGTTTAACCCAAGAAACAAAGAGAGATACTCTCTTCCCTTATGTGATACAGAAAGTGCAATATTTACCCTTTAGTGCCCCCCCCCCCCCCCCCCCCCCCCCCCCCCCCCCCACTTGAAATGGTGTTGCTTGTGTCTCTCCATATACATGTATTAGAAATGCCTGTCTATAATTTAGTGATGGCTGATGTAGTAATATACCACAATATCCCTTTCCTGGTGGGCATTTCATGCCAGTTTGACACACAGTTATATATATTTAAGAGACAGTTTTCAACCTGTGTATGTTGAATAACAACCTTTGAAAACACTACTTTAGCAGACGGAGATGAAATACTTTTTTGGGGACAGTGGTTGATTATGTCCCTCTTGAGAATATTTCACTCATGTAGAGACGTCCTGGGACAATGGTGATATACGATATACATGAAAAAGGTGAAATACTTTTGGAGACACAGTTGACCCCTCAAGGTTACATTCTGGCTATAATTAACTCATCGTAGAATCTCCATGCATTCTGACCAATTCCCCCAAAACAAGGTTGTTATTTTTTTTTAGTAGAACATCAAACAGGTGTTACTATATGGCTTCCCCATCAGATTTTGAGTCAAGTCTGGGCTGTAAAACCATGTCTATACTTCTCAAATCATTTAGCCTTTTATTGAGGCAGGTCATCAATTTTCTGGTGATAAACTCTGTCATATAAAGGTTGTTTTGCACATGCATGGAATGCTTCATAGAGAGATTCCTAAGTTTCGGTAGAAGTCCTTCTGACATTACCTTTATTTAACATAACTTTTTACAGTTTTTCAACGTGTAACCTGAAAACTGTTTTAGAAATCAGTTTGGAGAATATTGACCTCTATCTCACCTATATGTTAGGACACAACTTTTTTCACATCAAAGACAATTTGATCTTTAATTGGAGATCTCTTCAATGCTCCTCTTGGTTTAAATACAATGTACATGTAACAGAAAAACCGCTAAATGGAAGACCTCTCATTTAAATACTATGTAACAGAAAAATCGCTAAATGGATGACCTATTTTTTAGGAGTATATTATTAGTAAGTATGACAGTGTTACCCAATGCTCAGCGTATTGCGACACCTGACACTGAAGATGTTAGAGGTTGCGCTACATCTTATAGTGTATCAGGCCTTCACAACCATAAACTCCGCGGCATGCTTTGTTTAGGGAGGGACATGTAAAAGAACTCATTATCAGAGATAAGTGTGTGCATACCTGTAAATTACCTGCACTGCTTGGACCATGTCATCAGGTAGGGAGGAATATTCTTTTATAATTTGTTTACTGTTTCAAAATGTGCTTCAAGGTTTTACAGTAGTGAATAGGATAAAAAGTGATAATGAAATTTTTGTTTTTTGATAATTGAAGTCAGTATGGTTTGTTTGAAATATGAATAAGAAGGTGAAATTAATGTGTCTAGTTTTGAAAATTTGCTGAATGATATGGTTTATGTCATAAATATATTTTAATGGGGTCACCTTGAAAGTATTAAGGATGGTGGAAAGTATTTTGAAACATTCCGACACAGTTGTCACCAGTCCTGTTCATGTATGAGGGTATTTAGATGATTTGGTATTCTCTTGTTAATTAAGCTAATAGAGACTTTGAACCCCCCCCCCCCCCCCCCACACACACACACACCCTCTTTCATCACATGTAGATAAAATTGTCTTTAAAAGTTAGTATCGTTCAGTGCAAATATGAAGCAAGCATCTGCCCAGGTGTTTTCTGTTTATTGTGATTCTAATTTATCATTTGGAAATGGTCACAGAGATAGGCTATTATTCCATTTCTTGTAAGAAACTTGATGACTTGCATTCTATAGATGACTGTATGTAGTAAGATGATAGTAATTTTAGTGCAGGTTCTACCTGAATGTTTCCTGGCCATGAATCAAAAGGAATATCCATGTTTCCCCATCTGTCCAGTCCTCGAGGTTTGGATGTCGCCTTAAGGGGTGTTTATCCTGCAGATTTGTCATGATGCGCAAAATATTTTTTCAACAAAATGTTATGAATTTCCAATTGTATGAATGTTGGTACCAAATCAGTTTTCATAGACAATTTGATATGGAACCTTGATGATTGTACTGTGGTACTAGTCCAGATTAGCATCACTCTGGTAAACTGTTGTGTACATAAGTAAGTCTATAGACTAACTCAGAATCATGACATGGTTAACTAAACTCAGAATCATGATTAGGTCTAGACTAAACTGAGAATCATGGCTAGGTCAGTACGAACTTTAAAAAAAATACATGATTAGGTCTAGACTAAAATTTGGACTGAAAGGGAAATGTAAATGAGATTCATATGAATTCAACACCATACAGTAGATTTGTATCATGGATAGTGGTCAGAGAAACTGTGGACATGATGGACAAGATTAAATGTCAGTTAATTGTGGAGTACATCAAGAGTAATATTTTTAACCACTTGGTGTTTAATGTTTGATGATTTAAACGCGTCTGACTGACTCTATCTTTCTGAACAGAAGCATGTTTAATAAACACCTCCTCAATTATCTATTGTGGACTTGTAGAGGTATATTGAATGTTGGAAAAGAAGTACTGAATGTCCAACATATAGTCAAAATTCTTTTATATAATGTTGGACATGTATTAGGTATGAAACTCCAACAGAGGTTGTATTGATTAAGACTTGACATAAGAGTGTTTGCTTTTTAAGGGGTCTTGTCATGCTTCAAGCAGTGGGTGTTAATTGCTGTCCCATACCTGTGTATATAAGGAAACAGATCTCAACAGTCACTAATCCTTCTTAAAATATGGCAGATTTAACAAGCAGTTTTGCTGTCTGTTTACATTTAAATGTAATTGTTTCAGGGACAATTGGATGTGAACAGCTCAATATTAAGGATTATATACAGTATAAGAATATTAGGCTGTTTGTCTTCAGGATTAAAGCTTAAGCAAATGATTTGAGTGTAAGAAAAATGGAAAGGGATTGTGATTTTGTGTGAAGTAATTGAGAGATACAAAAATATAGACTGTATGGCCTTGGCCTTAGGAGTTGTAATCCCAGTCTTGTCTGAATGGCTAAAATCTCAATGCATTGTCTGGTCTAAGAATGTGCTGTCGGCAGTTGTGCAATCTTGTTCTGGGTCTGGGAATTCCTCTGATTGGCAGGGGTTTGTAAACACGAATTTTCATTGTGTACGTTTTGCACGATCGTGAATCATGACACGCTTTGCACTCTGTATAGATTTCTAATGATGTTTTCATTTTCTTAAATAGTTCTAACGATGAAATTAGATAATAAATTTTTTTTTAATTTTTATCAATTTCTTAAGATGTTGAATCATTATTAGTTTTTGGTTATGATTTCATATGAATTTAAAACGATGAGGCTAACTTCTTGCATTATTTACTTATATCAATTCCTTACAATTATTGAGTAGGACAATCACAGCGCTAGGGCTTCCCATGATTATGTATTGGGGGTAATGTTTTATGTAACTTGATCAGATCAAGTGATAGATGGTCCCTGACACATTCATTAAGTTAAACTGAATGGTGAATTTCAGGTCATCCCTGGGGCTGGATCTGACGCCTTCTGTAATCGTTAGATTTTAATACCTGTTAAAGTTTCAGGTACATCAGCTTGACCTTGTGATTTCATATTTTTTCAGATCACTACATTAACCCTAATCATTATAATCTATGAAGAGGTACGTCTCAAATGGAAGTGATAATTGAGTTACTTCCCTTCATTTGGTCAGCAGAGGTCAATTGGATGGAAAAAACAACTCTCCACCTCCACCCTTCACCCTCCCAACTGAGCTTCTTGCTGGAATTTATCAATGAATCTGAAACTTTAATAATTATCAGTACATGGGTTGCCCCTGCGAAAGGCCAATGTGGGAATTGAATTTTCATAGGAAGATGGGGGCCATCATGTAATTTTGGTTAACTTTTGATAAGTGTGTTAACCTAGTAGTTAAAAGTATCTGTGATATCGGAGAGTAATATTCTAGTAAGAGAAGCGTAACAAAGCGGAGAAAATCTATATAAAAATGGCTCTGTTCTAACTTATAAAAGTTGACTTCTTAAAACTTTCAACCCTAAATATAACACTTTATTTCACCTTTTCCTTACAAATCTAATGTATTTAATATGAATTTCTCTGTGTGGATTAAAGTATTGTGCCAAAGGAAGAAATAATTAAAATTCCAGAGAGTGTCGATGAACTTCGTGGCAGTAATTGTGACATTCAGGTGTTGGATCAGATTTGATTACGAGTATGTAACATACAAGTGTCCCGAGCCTAGTTATTATGATATCACACATTGTGTTGGACCTTGAAATCGGTAACAAAGCATCTCCCAGTATCTGTCCACGGGAGATTTATAAATAATTAAATGTTTCAGAGCTCTGATCCATCATATAATGAATCTCAAATATTTGTATCTTTTTTGTCATACCTAGAGAGAACATATTTTGAAATTCGTCATATCACTCGTTTTTGTTTTCCACAACATATTCTTCATTTGGTATTTGTATGTTTCATACAATATCGTGTGTATTGAAATTTATATTGGAATTTGGGGTATTAATATTTGCCATAATTTTTTTCTATGGAGATGAACAGTGACGGTAAGTTTTTCTCTCTCTTTTTTTCTTGCATATACTTGCAGGGTTTTATGCAAGATATTTTAATTCATGTGAACACATGCTTCAGGAATGAAGTAATTAAAAACTAAAAGTGTGAAAGTTTTCATTCAGGTGTAAATGGAAAACAATAAAGTATTGGCTAATGGAGGCGTCAAGTTGTTCATTTGTGTACAAAGCTAAGGTTTCAAGTTCATTGAAAGAACCACATCCATCAGCGCTTTTTGTCTATGGGGCCTTTATATTGTAAAATTTCTCAAATATTTTAAGTCAAAAATAATTCTGTGATTGTGTTTATTGAATTAAAGGGTTAATAAGATCTGACAGGTCTGTGCACTTGTCAAGGCGTCTAATGCAGGATCAAAGAGAGATCAATAACCTAAATTAACGCATAGATATATAATATATGTAGAAGATCTCTTTAGAAAGAAACAAAAGAATATGTGAATTATGTAACCTCAATTGTATTGAAGATGAATTTCATTTCCTTACTGATTGTCCATTCTATGTTGAAGAGAGAAATATGTTTTTTAATGGTATATACAAGCTCAACAAAAATTTTATCTATCTAACAAATAAGGACAAATTTACTTGGTTGATGATTAATGAAGACAAACCAGTAATTGTCAAATTGAGTGAATATTTAGTGCAAACTTTCAGAAAAAGAAGTGATGCTTTAAAACTGCAAAAATCATTATAGTTTATTATTCATATATTGGTATAATACTGATACTGTCCATCTACTTGTATATATACGTGATTAGCAATTCATATATGTATGTACTTGTTTCCCCAACATGCTGCATCCACACGCAGTTTGCAGTCTATGTAACCTGTAGTTAATGTTGTAAACTTTCTTTCTTTTTTGAATTTCCTTCTTTATAAAATGTCTTACTGTTATGCCCTCTGGGCCCAAAATTGGAATAAACGTATCTTATCTTATCTGTATAAAAAAAACAATGTACCCAAAAATTTAATCTTATCTTTCGTCAACTCTGAATTCTTTCAACAGTCCATAATTCTGAGGTATGGGACTGTTAAAGTATGTGTTGACTTGCATGATAAAATATCAGTACATCTGGTAATTTATGTTCTCTGTTATATACATGTATAAACTGTCACTGTCATTAAACAAATTAAAAAACATTTAAAATATGTAAAGAAAACCTTCAAACTGGAGTGAAAGAAAAGCACCCAATGGGGAAATATCAAATGCATTGAAAGGTGTAGACATGGCAATGATTTATTTTGTCCGGTTGAATTTGCACAATTTTCTCTTTCTTGCAGGAGGAAGCCAAGCTAGAAGTGTTGATGCTGACCACACACGTGAGTTGAAAATCTGGGCAACGCCCATTCAGCATGTCCAACTGGGCAAACAGTGTTGACATTGTATGCCCATAAGTTGGACTCCTGATCCAGTTGATTGACAAGATTAACAAATAAATATAACACTGCCTGGTATCTTAAATAAATAAATTGTAGTTTTACACAACATTCATGATAACTTATTTGATATGGTTAGCTAGTAAATATTGATATTTAGTATTTAGAGCAGAGGTGTAATAGCTGGCTTTGAATATCAGCGGAAAAAATTCCTTTTGGACTACTTGCAATATTTCAGATAGTTGTAGTAGAAGAAGAAGCCACCGTTCAATGAATTGCACACCCTAGAATTTCCTCACATGAACAGGATTCAGAATCTAGTTTATTCTAAATTAATTCATTAAGGCCTGACTGGAAGACCAAGTTCCCTGCCACACTCCCCCTCTTCTCAGACCGTTGTTCATTTCAATAGCTAATTAGCATTGTGGGCTATCATGGAAAAAAAGTAGAGTTCAGTCCAATATTGTGTGTTAATCGTACTGAATTAGTTTTTTCTAGAATGTTCAGTATTCTATATTGTGTGTTTATCGTACTGAACTACTTTTTTCTAGAATGTTCAGTCCTATTGTATATTGTGTGTTAATCGTACTGAACTAATTTTTTCTATAATTTTAGATGAATTCTTGGTGGACCCGGTTTCAAAGTAAGTAGCTTGACAAATTATGCAAATAAATGACTCTAATATGATAAGCAAGGGCCTTTAACTGTACACAATAATTTTGTAGGTCAGAAAATGAATGAAGATATGACCCAACCAGATGTAATTGACTCTTTAAGATGTAGCGATAACAAAAACAGTGGGATCATATCTTTTTGAAAATATGTAATGCAAGGATATTCTCGTACAGTTAGTCAGCAATATCGTACTATGAGAATGCCGAGCTATGAGCGTAGCGTTTGGGTTATTAAATACTTTATGTTGAAAACTTTTAAAATATTTAATCCTTAGATAACAGAACACTGACAATAATTTGATTTTGTAAGGAAAGCAGATCAGTGTAATGTCACTGCCTGGTTTTCCTTTTTTGCGTGTGAGTAATTTTTATGTCGAGAGGTTCCTCGGGGGTATCTAATGTTGTATTGAGCATTAATAAAGTTAGATTATCTTATTATGGAAAAGGTTTTGAATGACATTGAATTGATGTGTGTGAAATTTGACAATATTAAGGGAATATTTGAATGGTCAGCCAGGTTGTTTTCCTACAGTCAGATTTGAGTAATTGTAAAACTGCCAGGTTTAGTCTATGATTGGGACAAGTATAGCAGGCTTAGCTGAAACGATATTACGAAAAATTTATTGACTTGTTTTATAGTTCTAATGATACACAGTCCTCACAGATTTGGAGTTGGTCCATCATTATTATTATTTTTTTATACAGTGCAGAAATAGATAATCATCTTGAACCAGGAAAAATGGGATTTTCCCATATTTAGAATACTTGTGTTTCATCATTTTGTTGTTGTTTGAATTCTGTTGATTTCTTGATTTAGCAAGCTAGACCACAAGTTCAAATGATGAATGAATACAGGTTTTATACTAGAGAAAAGGAAAATGGACAGCTGTTTATGAATTTTTTTAACCACAAAACTACCCTATGACAAAATCATGGAATTATTTGAAGCCTATGAAAATTGATATAACCACAATATATTATAGTCAGATTTATGTTTTAAAAGAGTATTCAAACATTGCATATATATTTTTCGTTATAGGCGACTGGTTCGCGACAGAAAGTCAGCTGATAGGAAGTCTCTGGACAGGAAGGCAGGGAAGCCCGAGAAACAGCCGGAGTTCATCACAAAACCCCGCCGACAGTTCACGGACGAGGGTCAGACTGCCAAATTCAAAACCTCCTACGATGGTCCACCAAACACAAAATTATTGTGGACCTTCAATGGCATGGTGTTGTCAAATGACGCCAAACACAAGGTACACACATTGCAGGTTATTTATTGCTCAGGCAGTGAAGCACATTATTTAGTCATGTTAGATCTGGAGGAACTTATTCATATAGACATAGACTGGTGTTGTTAAGCATTATCTTTTATAAATCATCTTTTGAAATGAATTTTGGTCTGATATTGGGGAAATTACACACAAGATATTAAATGAATGGGTATTTTGTAACTTTGAAAGCTTATGTGTGTACATTAAATTGAAATAAAGCTCCTTAGCTGAGCACCCCAAATTTATGTGTTAAATTTTGTGAGTGATACATAGTTTTTCAAGTACTTGTGTCATGTTGTCAAACAGTGGTTTGCTTCAATATTAATCTAAGTTTAGAAGCAGCACAGCATGCCCTCTTGTACTCTACCCAGACATCAGTAGGTAGGAAGTTTGATTCACATGCCCATGAGATCCTTGTGTCATAGGAACCACAAAAACTCGACATGCAAGCACAAGTGTATAACTTTTGTTTCTTTGAAAATGGAGTGCACTTTACTGTAACCACTTTTAATACTCTTTTGATGTGAATGAATTGCCCTTCCTATTCACTACCATTAAAATTTCTCCGAACTCTTCCTTGTGATTTTACAGATTTATCAGGAGAAAGAGGTCCATTGGTTGGAGGTTTGCGATGTGACGGCTAAGGATGCGGGGTTGTACACTTGTACGATACAGAATGCGACAGGAAGCTCCCAGGCCTCTGCAGAACTAGAAGTGCTCGGTCAGTGTCTAGTAAACTCTTTGGTTATCTTTAAAACTCGTAATCTCCAGCATGTAAAATCTCTTTTTTTAAACTTAAGCTTGTGAATTCTTTTGCAACCAAAACAATTCATTCCAAATAATGCTATGTGAGAGAGGTCTGAGGTAAAACATATAAGGCTGTTTGATGTTTTATCAATAGAATAGATTTTTCATTTCCAAGTTGTATATTTCAGTGAAACCTAAACCTGTGTCCAAGAGGGGATTTGTGGGTCCAGAAGTGGCCATTGCTCTGAGTGACCAGGCCGTAACCCCAGACCAGAAGTCTGTCGTGCTGGAGTGTAAATTCTCAAGTAAGCTACATAATAAACAAACACTTGTTACTTTTCAACAGAACCTCTCTGTGTGTTTTGATATATTACAGCTCTTGAGATATTTGAAGTTACTAAGTGTCATGTGAAGAATTGTTTTATGAAGAAAGTGATGTAAATTTTGTCTGTTTTGTTGTAGATGCCATTGATGCCAATACAACATGGTACAAAGATGGTCGCAAATTGAATTCTGGATACTTTGCCAAACAAACCTTTGACGGTCGTTTAGCTCGCCTGACCTTGAACAAGGTCTCCGACAGAGAAATGGGGTCGTATGAATGTGTGGCCTCAAACAGTGGTGGAGAGGTCAAAACTCAAGCCCAGCTATCATTCAGAGGTAAAAGTGAGAGAGAAAGTCCACAGACAAATACCATGTGATTTTAGATATTAGCTTGAAGTGAATATGAAATTTCTCTGGGTTACTTTTTTTAGCCTTTTGTTGAATAAGTGGGCAAAACTTGAAGTCAGTGTGTTGTTTGTTCCATGTGCAAGGAAAGCACTTTTATGGAGTTTACCTTTTACAGCCCAAATGGGTGTGAACAGGTAGGAAGGACATAAGAAATCAATCAAGTTATGCAGAAGGCTTACAGAAATGAGAGACTTCATTAAATAGACATTCTATGGATAATTCTAGATTTATAGACATGTTTGTGATAAGTTTTTACTTTCAAAGTGAATATGAAAAAAGGGGCTCTGTTTTCATGACAGATTTTAAGTTCGACAGTTTTAACTTGAGTGCTTTTTAAACTGAAAAAAAGAAATCGTTGACATACTACATTAGGATGGCCAGCTTTGGGCATGCCATTGAAATTAAATTTAGTGATCTGCCTGTGTTCTTTGAGGAGGATTGTAGCATATTTAGAGGAATTCATTGAAGATTGCAAAAGGATTTAAATCGGTGTGTTTGATGCTTCAGGTTTTAATATCAGTGTTTGACAATTTTCTTTCAGTTTGTGGGTGAGATTTATATAACTAAGCATTGTGTGATGATGTAAATGGACTGGTGCTTGAATGTTCTGCAGTTAGGATGTTCTGTAATTGGGGTGTAAACTTCACTGAAGAAAGCAGGACACTTAATTAAGCGAGGGGACAAGTGTCTGTAAGAAGTTGTAAACTTCCCGTCAATTTCACTGTTTAGGTCCGGTATGTTTTGAACAGGAATCTTCGAGTACTGTCAGCTTGTATATAAAGTACTAAAGTGATATGGTATTTTCCCCGTGAACAACAGGGATGAAAAAAGTATGGATCAAAGTCATTTTGATTGTCATTCTATGGTGATAGGGCATTTTAGATGGAAGTTCAAGTGTGTTTTATTTCATTTCAAACTCTGGATTAGAACAGAAAATGTCTGAAAGTAAAAAGGATGTTTAGTGAGATTTCTGTTGTTCATTTTCTGTAGCCTGTTGTTCTCCGAACTTTCTCACATTTATTTTTTACAAGATGCCATTAGAATGATTGATTTACTGTTTACATAGAATGTGAGGGTGTTTAAATCATGTTTATATGCACCAAAGGTATTTAGTTTATAGAAAACTGTGCAAATAACTTAATTTGCACTAAGAGGCGAAAATTTAAGGAAAGAAAAAAGTGTGCAATGTTTGGTAATACTGAATAATTTTGTTGCAGCGGCCAGCTCACGATCTATTCCACCCAAGTTTGCCGTTCCTTTGACAAATCAGACGCTGTCTCCTGGAGATCCACTGACACTGGAATCCACGGTAACAGGTATGTCTGCATTAAAAAAAATTGTGGAAAATTGTTACAGAAGAAGTGGGTATGAAAGCCACACTGCTTCAGCTCCAAATTATTGAGATGATGCCAGAATGATCAAAAACTGGTGTTTATAAGATATAAACATAGCGAGTTAAAATTTTATTTCCTACAAAATATAACGTCCCAAAATTGGTGAGAAAACTGGTCTTTATATGATAGAAAATATATAATGCATGTAGGTTGAACAAAATCTTGAACATCATACTTTACAGCAGGAAATGATTTTATCAGTCACTTTTCTTTTATTTACTTGAAAAATACATTTATTTTCATCTATCTGAACTATGATCCATCTTGGGGCTAAATACAAGCACAATCGTGTTAATCTTTGTTTTCTTTCACGTATATGTAAGGGAAGTAAGAGCATGCCAGCTGCACTTTATCCGAGTCATTAGTAAGTTAATGGAAGCAGAATTTATGGAAGCTTGCTTTAATGGCTGGTAATTCTAATAAATTATGAAAAACAGATAGTTTGAATTCAAATAATCATTTGAGTCACTCATGCATGTTGTTCAGAACACATTCATTTCCTGATAATTTACATATATTTATCATGTATCAGGATGAAAAAGTAGCCCCATTAAAGAAAATTTGGCAATAAAAGAATAAATTTTGATTTCAATTTTACAGGATATCCGAGACCCTCCATTAAGTGGTATAGAAACAACAAGGAAATTCGCTCGGGTAAAAACATCAAGATGGAGTTTGATGGGTCAAAGGTCAAGCTGACCATGTCTGATGTACAGACCAGTGATTCAGACTCGTACAAATGTGTGGCTGAAAATGAGGCTGGACAGGATCAAATCAAAGCTAATGTGTCTGTGATAGGTAGGAACAATGTTTTTCATATCACATGTTTACAAATCGACTTCTCTTCAACATATAAAGTTGCTATCAGTGAATAATACAAATGCACTATTACGTGTGGATTCTAAGGAAACTTGGGAGTTTGTTCTACTGTAGTTTTGATCCACTCAGACATGTCGAAAGTGAGAAATAGTCTTTCAGACATCAGGACTGAATATCAATCATTTTGTGTCAGTCCTGCTGATTCTCAGTCAGTCCTGAAGATTTTCAAAACATAAAAAAATAACATTTTTCAAAATCAGCATGTGGGTGGCTTGTCGTCCGGATTGTGGAAAATAAAACAAATAAAAAAGAATATGAATCATTTTTAAAATCCCCTTTCATGTTGACACGTATTGGTAATTTTTATATCGTTTAAATACCACACCCTGCAAGTACAGTGGAACCCCGTTATTACGTTTTCCATTTTTTCACAATAAAATAACGTAATACCGGGGGCAACGTAATAAACGTTTCCAGTGAAATCTGTTAAAAATGTCATTTGGAAATTGTATATCTTCCGTTGATACTCCGTGAAGGGGGGTGTGTGTGTGTTAATCTCGGCTGAGATTCGGCTTGGCTGAATATTTGGACTGACTCCTTCACCGAATCTCGGAGCAGTCCTTCATAATTCATGTCTGGAAATTTACTTTAGCTTCGGCCGGTTCTAGCAATTAATGTTCACTTAGGTGACACTGCTGTTCGCTTCAAATCAGATAGTTGACTATTAAACCAAATCTGTATCACTATTAATTTTACGTTACTTACCGTCTAAGTATGTAAATTCCATAAAATAAACTATTACTTAATTTTCCGTTCAAATGATGACTTCCATGGTGCAATATTTTATCTCCCGAAATTGAAGAGTTCCAATAGTTTGTTTTTTATATTAGCGATATACAAGACGGTATATGGAGATACAATGTATCAGTAACTAGATAATACAGACTTCAATTTCAGGAGATAAAATATTGTGCCATGAAAATCATCCTTTGAATGGAAAATTTAGTGACTCTTTACATTTTAGGATTTTCATATCTAGACGGTAAGCTATATAAGGTGGGCTTATGTACTTACGTTCTGTTTGTAGCTCCCTCCTCAGCTGCACCCAGTGATTTCAAAGAGCCCCCCGTATTTGTCAAAGAACTCGTGGACATGGAGGCTAATGACGGCGATCGCGTGGAGCTGGTGGTTCAGGTCGAAGGTCAGTATCCATGGCAACACGTAAAAGTCGTGCTTAGTGCCGAAGTGGTCTGTTTGTGTCTACTGAGTTTTGTGGTGTGTTGATTTTGAGTATTATTAGTAATTTTAGGAAATTTTGATATTGTGACTTATTTTAACTTGTGTAGAATAACAAATCAGAAAGTTCTTCCTTTATTTTTCTTAAAAGCATTTCTTGTAGCATGAATTGTTGCATGCATAAGGTAGATATTCAGCTAGTGTGTTGTCATTTGTTTGTCAAGTACTGTGATTGAGAAAAGGAAAGTAGAATATAAAACAACCATTAGGTGACAGCTGTGGAGTGTAGTTTATGTTAGATGTGTCAATTGTTCAAAAGCTTGACAATTATCATAGTAGGAACTAGCTCAGGATGAAAAACACGTCAGATTTATATAAAGCTGTAGAATAGGATTAGTTTTTTGTGAAAAATATAATAAAAAAAGCCTGGTATTTCCTGATAAGGGTTCAATTAGACGGGTGAAATGCTTCTATTCATGTTGAAAAATGAAATTTGGCATATGGGGTGGTGTATCTAACTGTATTGAATTTTGAGTAATTAATTAGGTTGTAGGTTTAAGTTACTGTATCTGTAATTAATTAATAAGTTAGTTTGTAAGTTTAAGTTCGGTATCTGAATAATTAATGAGGTTGTAGGTTTAAGTTATGGTATCTGAGTAATTAATTAATTTGTAGGTTTAAGTTTATACAGTGTCTGAGTAATTAATTAGTTAACTAGTTTGTAGGTTTAAGTTATGGAATCTGAGTAATTAATTAATTTGTAGGTTTAAGTTTATACAGTGTCTGAGTAATTAATTAGTTAACTAGTTTGTAGGTTTAAGTTATGGTATCTGTGAACATTGTTATTCTCTGTTAGGTGGCTTGACTATGATGCACTGATTGTGTGTAATGTTCAGAACTTTGCATGGTCTTCACAGCATGAGCATGGAGCTTGACTTTTTCTAGGTACCCCTCCTATAGAGGTTGTGTGGGTTCATAAAGACAAAGAGATCAATTTTGAAGATCCGGTGTTTAAGATGAAGTCGGAAGGCAGTGTCCATCGTCTGATAATTCCGGAGGTACTGCCAGAAGATACTGGAGAGTTTGTGTGTGAAGCGTACAATGACTACGGAGATACGGATACGTTCTGTTTTCTGTGTGTCAGAGGTAGGAAGGGGGAGGGGACATCAAGACCGATCTAAATGTCACAGGAATGGGGATGGGGGGGGGGGGGGGGGGGTTGCATGTCTTTCAGCATTGCATGAAAATTAATGAAGGAATGAATTATGCTAGAATTTTTTTTTTCATTTTGGCATGTTTCATTTATGAGAATAATTAAGATATCTTGTAATTTTCTTTTCTTAAAGTGATCATTTGCTTTATTGATTAAGTAAAATTTAATGCAATGCTTTTTGGACATCCGTATAAAACATTTCTTTGACATGGAGACTCGAGTCTAATTCTTTTTCTCACTTCTTTGTGTCTTTCAGAGTCTGAACGCCGGCACTCTACCAGAAAATACTGAATCATTCTGTTTTCTCTCTTTTCTATCTTTTAGTTTTTTTCTTTCTCTCTTATTTTTCTTTGAACTATCAATTAATAACATTCCATGCATGCATATTAAATTTCTTCTCTTTTTCTTTTCTTTATGTTTGATTTGTTTATTTTATATTTATGAAATTATTTTTGTGTGTTATAATGCCATGAACAAACTGTGATAGAGACATTTTTTGACAATTTTGTACAGAAATTTTATCACAAACCTGCATGCAACATAACACTTCCTCCGAGTCAAGCTTTCAGCCAACTTATTGTGAATCCGAGTCAGAGAAAAGCTTGAGATCGGACTCGGGCTACTTAACAGAAAAAAGTTACCAGAAACCGGACTTCATATTGAAGCCTCACATGGTGGAGGTGAATTCGGGAGGAAGTGCTATATTTCTGTGTAGGATTACTGGTTCCCCTGCACCAAGTGTAGTGTGGGAAACAAACGGAAAAACAATCAACAACGATGGACGACATAAGGTAGCTTTCCTCTCAGATTTATGAAATGCAAGAATACTTATGTAATGAAAAACTCGGTATACATGTCTGGTTTTTTTTTTTAAAAAACAGTTACCAATGATTAAACCAAAGTAAAATTCAGTACTGTAAATATACATGCTGTAATTTTTCGTGTAGATTACATTTGGAGAAGACTGTGTCCTGGAAATTGGAAGTGTAACTAACAGTGACAGTGGAATATACACATGTATACTCACAAATCCAGCTGGGGTCGTTTCCATGGATACAAGACTTGTTGTCAATGATTCAGATTTACCCAACAACCCCCCATGTAGCATTCCACCACCACAACAGTATGTTGGATGTTTTAAGTACATCTTATGACAGTAATATAAAACAGTTTTCTTTTTAAATGTTGATGTTTTCAATGCATTGTCTTGCTAGAATTTCTATTATTTCATTCATCATGATGCATAATTTTATTTTAGAATAACTCAATTTTTGGTTAAAATATATTGAATAAAGTTTTATATTTGTTTTAGTTGCATGGGAATATGGTATGTTGAATCTATCTTACAGTGTGTTATGAATTTTAGGTCTATGCATAGGGTTGTTGAGGAAAGAATTGAGCAGAGGAAGTCTGCTATGAACTGGAGTTCCCCAGGAGTTTCCAAGCCCAATCATCCTGAGGTAGTGAAAATTTCAAATGTGCCAAAACCACTGAGTGGTAATTCTGTGTCTGATAGGATAGAAAAACTCAGGAAATTAGAACAAAAACCACCAAAGAGTCAAGAAATTCACGATTTCAGAGGAGTGTTAAAATCTAAACCCGCTTCCTCCGAGAGGAAAGACTATAGAAGTCTGTTAAAACACAAATCCGATAACGATCTTTTGAAAACGGGGATAAACCTTGAGAAAAAACATTCAGCGGGGCCTGATCTAGGGACTGATTTCAGAGAAATTCTGTCCGTCAGGAAACAGTCACGAGAAGAACAAGTAAAACTGCAGAATGAGAGAAAGTCCAACTCGTTCTCAGGAACACCATCCAGGAAAGACAACTCCACCAGTTCTATGGACTACAGGTCTGTATTAAATAGAAAGAGGAATTCTGTGCCAAAAGAAGCACCACCAGTAGTGAAGAGAGACAACTTCTCAGAGATGAAAGAGAAGTCATCAATTTCTCTGAAACAGGAGTCTATAGCCAATGCATTACCACTGAAATCTGAACCCTCCGACAACAAGCCTTCACCATCACAAAGGGACACAGTTCAAAATAGTGAAATACTGGTCCAATCCAAATTTCATACTCCTAAAGAGGAAACAAATCATCAGAAAATTGAGGAAAATACTCCAGATCAAGGGACACAATCCATGCCTCTCCGTACAAGGAGACAAAGAGACTCACCAGCTGTGCATGAAGTCCCCATCTCAGAACCTTTACCCGAAGAAAGAGTGGAAAAATTAGCACCACTGTCAGATAATGTTCAACCTCAGTCACACCCTCCAGTCCTTACTGATGTCATGGACGAAGTAGACATTGAGAACTTGTTGGCTGTGCGAAGACAGAGACGCAGGCAATCTCCTGCACACAAAGACTTCATTCCACCCAATTCTAGCAATATTGTGAACATCCCGGTACTACAAACAGGGACGACAGATTCTCAAACGTATGTCTCAGGAAATCCGGACATGCGAGGAGTTCACTCCAAGGAGATAACCTGTCAAAATGTCTACAAAGAAGAGGAAAGTTCAAACAGCTCCAAAGTGAACAGTGAAAAAAATGTGGAAGATGACAGCAAAATGACCACACAGGAATATTCTAAACCAAAAGCAATCATTTCTCAGAATGTTGTGGAAAATAAAGATGAAGATTTCAGAACTGTTCTTGCCAATAGGAAAAACAGGAATGCCAACAATGTTAGAGACTCTGTAAGCCCTGTCGCAAAAAGTGAAAATGAAAGAGACGTCTTAAGTGATTGGAGGGCAAGACGACAGCAGAGGAATCAAGACCAGGAAGGTCTGAATGGGGATGTGAAATCGACAACGAAACTCGACAGTGTAGCTCACGAATCAACGAAACCCAAAGAGGAGACAGCGATAACTAGGCCTCCGTTGAGTAAACTGAATTTAAATTTAAATCGCACCGAAATGTCATCTGAAAATGGCAGTGTGAAAACTCCTGAAAATAATTCTGACGATTTTCGAAGTATTCTGTCAAGAAAAAGACGAACAAGTAATAGTTTTAGTAAGAACGATTCGAAGGATAATAAACCTCCGTCCAGCCCAAAGACAACAGATTTCAGACATGTTCTGACGCGACATGTCAGCTACGTGGAAAATCGACACCGCCAGCCTCCCTCCTTCAACACCCGACTGAAGGACAAGACTGTCACGGAGGGGGATTCTGTGACCATGGAATGTCACATCACCGGTGTGCCCCGCCCAGAAATCACATGGACCATGAACAACAACCAAATCAAAGTAAGTAAAAGATAAAAAATGTTTATAGTTGTCAGGCGCTTGTAAGGTGTATGGTGCCCTTTTTATGATGTTTGAAAGCATCCTTAATGGGTTGTAGAATAGGAGCTTAATGCAAAATTTAGGAAAATGAGAATTAGATGATGGGAAGATAAATGTGAAGTAGCTTTGTGATGATAATGATTGTATGGTGAGTGTGAAGCATCTTCAGTGTGTTTTGGAATGCTCTAGAGGTATGTGGATCCAGAGATTAAACATTCTTGTTACGACCAGGCAGGGAATTTGATGTTGCATCCAGGCACCATTTTCAGTGCATGTGGACTTACCGGTAGTTAGATTCAAACTACAACAGGCAGTACATAGTCAATCGGTTTGATAGATTGAGATGATTTTGTTTGTGGTTGGTAATGTTTTTGGTTCTTCTGATAAATGATCATTGTAAGATAGCGGTTTCAATATGGGGCAGCAGGAGGCGATTTATAACTGTTTTAATGATCAGAACTCGCTGCTTCAAATTTCATAATTTACACAATAAACTATTGGACCTTACTGTAAAACAGCTTCTTCAAGTGGAGAAATTCACCTCCCCACTTTAGAATTATTGAAAGCCCTGCTAGCAACAGCAAGATGGTATTATTGAATTTATATATGTATTTGTACAAATAGAGATTAAAAAAGATCTTGAAAGCTAAATGTGAAATGTGTTATTGTCTGTCGATGTGTTAACTCCGGGTATTTAACAAACTGTAAATATTGGACATTTTATTGCTACACATGTTCAGGGGTCATTTTAAGTGGTCACCACTTTATCAATGGTCATCAATACATCTGTCCACTTAAGGGAACACTGGTATGTACACATTAATTGAGTTTTTGAACTCAGTTCTCAATGCTTTACAGAATGTCAGTTTATTGTCAGTCTTTTTGAAAGCAACTTGATGAGTTCCATTTAATGATTTAGAAAAGAAAATTCAATCATAAAATGTTCAGCATTGATTCCGTTAGATCTTTCTGATTTTAATTACATCCTGGATTATCGTTATTCTCATGTTTTGTCTCCCCTTGTCACAGAATGAAAGGAAAACCATTTCTAAGAGGAATTGTAGAAAGATATGATAGAAGTTGTAAAGAATGTATAAAAGTCTCTAAGTGCTCCATCTATACAAAGTTTTGAAATCTTTTTATGTAGATTTAAAGAGGACAGTTAGAATTTAATGTACAGCCATTTGATACCAGTTACATTTCTTTAGATGAATAATTTGAATTATAGTTGATAAATGAGAATCTAAATTTCTTTAAACCAACATTGAAAAGAGTTAGTTAAATACAGATAGGGCTAATCACATGAATTTTTTAAAAACTGGCATGTTTCAATTAAAATGATTCAGACCACCTTGTGTTATTAAATAAATATGCGGAGGACATTTTTGCACATCTAAACAAAAGTAGGCAGGGATTAAGATGTAGACTGAATGAAACAGTTTTTAAAGTAAATATTGAATCAGTATATCTCGAAGATATCTGCCTAAAACGGCCAGTCATGACGTGTGAATCAAATGGAGCGTTGTAATAACTAGGAGACCTATGCATGCTTAGGGTATGAGCATTACAATCTAGGACTTCAGTTTTGATCAAAGACTCTGAAGAAAACAATATAACACCAGGGTAACAAACAGTGTTTGAATTCAAACTGTGAATCGTGAAGTTCACGCCTTCGTTTGTGTGGCTTTAGTGCCTTTGTATGCACCCCGGTTGTTAATGGCGAGATGTAGATAAGGTATTGTGTTTCATTTGTGGATATATAAACAATTTAACCCGTCTTGTCTCCAGAATTATCGAAGATTACAGAAATAGATTAGAACCAAAACTCTTTTAAGTGTTTTAATGTCAAAAGAAATCAATAAGCCAACACTTACAGGCTTACAGCCTCAAGATAAGAACGTGGAGTATTAATGAATATCATGTAGGTAAAGTTCCAAGTCATGCGAATCTTTTGTTTTATTCCAGGATTATGAAATTCGTTAATTAATGGAGAGACAGATATTTGGTAGCTACGTGAATGAGAATTAATGGTAGCCGGTATTTTCTCTCATTCATAGATATATATATTTATGGTAACTAGTTACTGAGAGAATGACTGAATGATTTCTTTTCCAGCCGTCCAAGTTCTTTCGTATGACCTATGATGACAATCATATTGCTCGGCTAGTCATCGCTGGAGCTTACCCAGAGGACGATGGAGTTTACGTCTGTACAGCCAGTAACAGCACAGGATCCGACTCGACCAGCTGTCATCTCTTTGTGAAAGGTAATGAAGCAAACATAAACTACTAAACTCTCATTCACTTAAGCATCTTGTCTGGAAATGCCTGATAATTTGCTGGTCTTGAGGAATTTTATACAGATAATTTACATTAAATGAGGGTTTTGATAAGACTGACATAATTGTGTGAAATGATGTAATTGTTTTTGTGTATGCAGAACTTGCGAGCGCCACGGACCACTCAGAGGAGGAGTGTGGAATGAGGAAGGAGGACTCGACCGGTGAGGGCACCTGTACAGAAGACGAGTTTGCTGACACGCTGGAGGCCCCGGTCATCCATGAGATCAATCCCTCCACTGTCAACACCACCCTTGGTCAGAAGATCACTATCCAAGCCTCCTTTACCTCTGACGAAAAACCCAGCATTGAGTGGCGGAAGGGGACCTCACTGCTGAAAACTGGTGAGGTTTTATATTTATTGGTATCGTTCAGAGAACTTCAAATTTCTGTGTCCAATTTTATATTTATGTAGCCAGAAAAAGAGTCCCATAGGATGTGTGAATAGTTTGAAATTAAACATCATTAGATGGAATTTAAACCAATTTAACCAGATAATAGTGTACTTAACCCGCAGTACGATGTACCCACATGTTAGATAATTGTAGTGTATGTCCCCCAGGATGATCAGATCAGGGACTAAAACTGTAATTACTACATTGAACCAATGTGATTTAGTTTAATCTATTACATGTACTCAAGGCCCATACATAAAAGTATTACTGTTTTGAAAAAGAGCCTTCAAGGTTGTTACATCGGGCTGTGGGAACTTGAGGAGATGCACAGATATCTCTCTGTTTTTTGTTGAAAGTCTTCACAAGGTTGACATACAAAGTAAATTTATTTGGAAAGAAGGCAGTTTTTTTTTTAATATTTAGTGAGTGATGGTTGTGTTATCTACAAGAAACCTGCGCGGGAAGATGTTTTCACTGCAGTGTGATGGGAGATGTTTTTACTGCAGTGAATACTGCTTTCTATATACCTAATATTCCTAGACGAGCCATCTCAGGTGTCAGCATCAAACACCCGTGATACAAATCTCAAGATGTACACTGGGAATTTTGTCACGTTTTCTACAGCATAAATTATAAATGATTTTTCTGCCATGTGCTGATTAAATCAAGTGATTCATTGGCGTTAGCTTTCGCTTGTGTGGGAGGCAGAGATAGCAAGAGTGTTTAGAATGAAAAGGGTGTCCTCACAATTTGAGGGAGGTTTCTTTGGAATTTAAATCTTTAAGTGACAGGTACAACTTTATCAAAATTTTAATTAAATTATATTTTGTTGATATTTGCCATTTACAATTTTAAACAAATGTTGTTATTCATATATTGTTCATCTAAGAATTGTTAGGTTGTGTCGATGATATCATTTTAAGTTCATTAATGTCTTCTTATTTTAGTGTGTATCAGTTACTACGGCAATTTTAAAATCAGTGAAATATGTCGGTCAAGTCTGAGAAAGTATTGAGTGTGTTTCTAATTATGTACGGAGATTGTTAGTGTGAGAAGACAGCAAAATTTTTTTTTGATGTACATGTACTAGTTTTAAAAGCAAAAATGCCTTTTTACTTCAGTGTAAAGAACAGAACAAAAATTTCATCCACATTTTTGTATTAAGATGAAAAAGAATATTCTGAAGCAATAAGATGAGAGTGTTTTGGGTGATAATTGGATCTAGCCATTTTATGAGCGTATATGATGAAAATTTCATATTGTGTTTTATTTATGTCACAAACGAATGGTATTGGAAGCTGAACAGAAGACCATAGGTTTAAGTATTCATAAATAACTTCGTGTAATTGTCGGGAAAATACAACAGATCTATCAAAAATGCCAATAGTCCGGTTATTTTTTTGTGTGTGGGGGTTATTTTTGTCCCATTAGAGGTTTGATAATGTTGGAAGTTTTCCATACTTCATTAGCACAAAAGAAAATCAAAAGGTGTAAAATTGTATAGTGTGTGTACATTTGATTGTCCGGAAGTGTTCAGTCAAAATCTATAAAAGCATCATTGTATTAATTACTAATGAAGAGGATCCAAATTTTAATTGTAATTATTTTATTGGCTTGTATTTAGAAATTTTATTTTTCCTTCAGATGATTCCATGTCAGTGAACACATCGGAGCATTTCAGTCGCCTCACCATCAACCAGGTCAAGGTCACTGACGCTGGGAAGTACAAGATAACAGTGAACAACAGCATTGGCCAGACAACTGCGATGTCCACAGTGAACGTGCATGGTAAAGGCACTGTTACCACCTCACAAATGTAGCATTTTATTCTGTGTTTATCATCTCACGAATGTTGCATTTTATTTTGAACATCTAAATTTAAAGAATTTTAAAACATTGAAAACCAAACATTGTCTTTGTAATAATCCCCCCCCCCCCAACTTATATTGCGTTGTATTTTAGTTGTTTTTAATGAGTAATATGTGTGTTTCATCTGATACGTATAATATGCTTTGATTACAGATGTACCAGGACAGGTGTCTGGTCGACCTTATGCTTCTGATGTAAACCTGCGCTCTGTGATCCTGTCCTGGGGTGGCCCCTCCACAGACGGGGGGAGTCCTGTCATGGGGTACCGGGTGGAAATGTGTGAGGCGGAGAAAGAAATATGGCAGACCCTCACAGATCAATGTCATGTAAGTAACTTTATAGCAGTAGTACTAATCAGTAGGAGGAGTATCATAAGCAAACAACAACTCATTTGAAGTTATTAGGACCTGCCATTGGCTGTGCTATGAGATGCATATTGGTGTTGTTTTTTAAAAGGGAAATGTCATATTGTAGATTGTGTGAGGGGATCTGGTGTGTTTGATAGATTGTGTGAGGGGATCTGGTGTGTTTGATAGATTGTGGGAGGGGATCTGGTGTGTTTGATAGATTGTGTGAGGGGATCTGGTATATTTGATAGATTGTGGGAGGGGATCTGATATGTTTGATAGATTGTGTTAGGGGATCTGGTGTGTTTGATAGATTGTGGGAGGGGATCTGGTGTGTTTGATAGATTGTGGGAGGGGATCTGGTGTGTTTGATAGATTGTGGGAGGGGATCTGATATGTTTGATAGATTGTGGGAGGGGATCTGGTGTGTTTGATAGATTGTGTGAGGGGATCTGGTGTGTTTGATAGATTGTGTGAGAGGATCTGATGTGTTTGATAGATTGTGTGAGGGGATCTGGTGTGTTTGATAGATTGTGGGAGGGGATTTGGTGTGTTTGATAGATTGTGGGAGGGGATCTGGTGTGTTTGATAGATTGTGGGAGGGGATCTGGTATGTTTGATAGATTGTGGGAGGGGATCTGGTGTGTTTGAGTGTGTGATTGTTTTGTGAGATGTCATTGAGTCCTAACATAAAATAATCCAGCTATTCAGAGGACATGTGGACATAACTTGGCTGTTTACAGATATTGATTTTGATGTAGATTTATTCTGGTGATTTGAAATGCTGCTTAGTGTCAGACAAGTTTGTGATAAATTCATTGTACGTAGTCATGTAGTAATGTAACATATTGTATTGATTTAAATCATCTGTCATGTTGACCTGTAAGTATAAACTCCACAAAATGTTTCAGATCCCAGTCATTCAAAATTCCTCTACAAAATGTTTCAGATCCCAGTCATTCAAAATTCCTCTACAAAATGTTTCAGATCCCAGTCATTCAAAATTCCTCTACAAAATGTTTCAGATCCCAGTCATTCAAAATTCCTCTACAAAATGTTTCAGATCCCAGTCATTCAAAATTCCTCTACAAAATGTTTCAGATCCCAGTCATTCAAAATTCCTCTACAAAATGTTTCAGATCCCAGTCATTCAAAATTCCTCTACAAAATGTTTCAGATCCCAGTCATTCAAAATTCCTCTACAAAATGTTTCAGATCCCAGTCATTCAAAATTCCTCTACAAAATGTTTCAGATCCCAGTCATTCAAAATTCCTCTACAAAATGATTCAGATCCCAGCCATTCAAAATTCCTCTACAAAATGTTTCAGATCCCAGTCATTCAAAATTCCTCCACAAAATGTTTCAGATCCCAGTCATTCAAAATTCCTCCACAAAATGTTTCAGATCCCAGTCATTCAAAATTCCTCTACAAAATGTTTCAGATCCCAGTCATTCAAAATTCCTCTACAAAATGTTTCAGATCCCAGTCATTCAAAATTCCTCTACAAAATGTTTCAGATCCCAGTCATTCAAAATTCCTCGACAAAATGTTTCAGATCCCAGCCATTTAAAATTCCTCTACAAAATGTTTCAGATCCCAGCCATTCAAAATTCCTCTACAAAATGTTTCATATCCTAGCCATTCAAAATTCCTCTACAAAATGTTTCAGATCCTAGCCATTCAAAATTTCCCTACAAAATGTTTCAGATATCCTAGCCATTCAAAATTCCTCTTGTAGATTTATTGATAAAGGACAGTATATGAAGAGGGCTTCAAATTAAGTGTATTTTGTGCAAGAATCCTGACACAAGTAATTTTTCATTTGATAAAAATGACTTAAAACCAGAATTATGAAATCATAAATGTGAAATTTTACCACCATTTATCAGGATTTTGACATAAAATGGCTATTTTTCATGCAGTTTTTCTCTATAGGAAGCATCAAACGTTGGCTTGTGAAAAGTTTATATTTAATTTTCCTGTACACATTTAATTTATTTGTCCATACGTGCACTATATCTTTCCTGAAAGAAAAACATTCACAAATAATCAGCATTTTAACCAATTTTAGCAGAATTGAAGAATTGCATCACATTTGATGATGTGTGGTCCCAAGGACTATAAATGTCACAAATCATACGAGTCTGTACAGGACATCATCTCTTTTATGAAAGTGAAGAAAATTCAGTCTCTCTTTAAAACTTTGAAATTTTGGATTTTATGGGATTGAGAAAGGCTGTTATCACATAAATTGTTGCAAAGTGTTGATGATTGCGAGAGAGTAAAATTGACCTTCATTTTTATTCAGAGTACATCATACCACGTAGCTGACTTACTTCCACACACGCCATATTTTTTCCGTGTGACAGCCAAGAACAAGCACGGATACGGAAAACCTAGCGACACATCAGCTGTCATCGTCACCAAGGATCGCAGGTCGTCCCTGCGTTTGTCTGTCGATTCTGATGGTAAGTCTCACCTTGGAAACAATCTGGATTTAAATCTGCATTCCCTAGCACTTATGTAACTCTCACAAAATTTTGACATTAATCTGGAATATCAGTGAAGCAGAGATGTGTATTTTGTGTCGGCTTGACTGATGTTTCTGTAGGTATAACTGTTTATGTGACTGGCACGGCTTGGTTATCTTGGCAATAGATAGCTAACTGTGCTCACAGAAAAATGGAAATTTTTATGTTAAAAGGAAATACTAGCAGGATGTAGATTGGAAGAAAAGAAAAATTTGAAAGCTAGCTTTGCAGATTTTGAATTGCATGGCATTTAAGATAGAGAAGGAAGTAGTTGCATGCCTTTTTTTTTTTAAATTTTGAATAACTTTAAAAAACCCTCAATTAGAAAATCATATATACATGCATATCTCTCTCTCGATGAACTGTTTCTACATGTATATTGATGTTGGTTATTTTTCATCAGACTTTAAGCTTTATGTAACTTTTCACATGAAATTAAAATGTTAGAAATACCACGTATAGCATGTAGAACTAATATCATCAGATACCCACGATTGGTCTGCTCTGTTTAGAGCACATCGTAGTATAATTCACAGCTGTGGGCACCTGATGTCAAACCAATATCAATATCAAGTAGAAGTTTAATCGTGAATTTTTTGCACGTAATACTGACGTTTTTCCAGATGTTTTTGTGATGTCACCGACCTCGCCCACGGGGTCGTACATGTCCATATTTTCCCCCACAGGTAAACTCTTCTGTCACTGCATGCTTCTCCCATCATAAACCATCAACCTCGGAGACTCGGCCTCCAATTACTAATACACCGTACGGTTTAAGCTGCCTCAGTATGCTTTTTCTCTTTTTTCTTGTACATTTTTTATACGCCTTTACCATATCAATTAACAGCAACATCCCTACATTCTAGCTTTAACAAGTTACAAGTTTCACATCTCGTTAATCATATTTATATTCAATAATTTCTCATTGCTTTTAAGTGAAATATTAAGATATATCTGTTGGAAGCACCACTATAATTTTTATATCAATTTAGACATGCTAGAAATCAATTATAATGATGTTTATTTCATGTACCATATAGGTTTTTTTCTGTGGATGATAAATTTGGCTCATTTTAGCGGTGAGATAGCTTTCCGCCAAAATTTCACTCACCAAATAAGCACCCAAATTGCGACTTCAATATTTGCAAGAGAGATAACTCTTCCTTGTCCACTAAAAGTTTTCCACTAAAATTATTAGCATACCTTTGAGCCAGCAAATTGCCAAATTTTAGACCCACAGGAAAAAAACCCGCTATACAGTGCCAATATATGTATGTGTATCGAACATACAGACCTATTGATACGAATATGTATATATAATTCCAATGTTATTTATTACAATTGTTTTGATTGGACAAAAATAAAGCTGAACAAGAGTTTATACATCAATAAATCCGAAAACGCGATGTATTCGTACACGCCTGAAAACAAATAACATAGTGCGGGGAAACTATTAAAATTTTTGCAATCGTTAATAAAGTGAATGAATTGGAATTATAAGAATCAAACATTCTTTTAGAAGAATTTATCGATGTGTAAACTCCGGACATTTTACTCACAAACTTAACATAAAAGTACTTCGCACTTTTATTCAGTTTGTGAGTAAAATGTTCGGAGTTTACACATCGATAAATTTTTCAAAAAGAATGTTTAATCCTATAATATATATATATATATATATGTCTCTACATGTACAACTCGTGTATATAGATAGGAAGAACTTCTACATCACATGTTCAGGTAGATTTGTCAGGTGTGTGGTATTAATCAAATCATTGATTTGGGTGGGTTTGGATACTACATTTTACTCAAATTGTAATCAATCTTTTAAACATTTACTAATTAATGTAAAATATTTGCTGCCTTGAGTTTCAGTTTGAAATTCATCCATTTTAGTGCATGAATCTATATGGTTTATTATCTATTTACAGAAGAAGATTTGCCCTTTGAACCAAAACTTGTGGCACTGCAACAAGAAAAGAAATTCGAGCACGATTATGACCTGCAAGATGCAATAGGAAAGTAAGTATAATATAGAATAATGAATCTACACAATCTGTAAATAGAAAGTCTTGAGACATATTTGACAAACATTTTAGAAAAGCATTTACATGCACAAATATGGTCCTAAAAGAATTCATGTTTATTCCACAAATACACATTCAGCAGAGAAATGTGGTCTATTAAAGAAATCTTTTAAAAGGGCCCATAACTCTATTCAGGAACAGTTTATCCAATTATGGTTAAATAATTTTTTTCATTCATTTCAGGGGAAAATTTGGAAAAGTCCACAAATGCTTAGAAAAAACATCAGGCAAAACATTTGCCGCTAAAATCGTCAAATGCAGATCTCAGAAAGAAAAAGAAAATCTGAGACAAGAAGTGGAGATAATGAATTTACTAACTCACCCCAAGCTTCTGATGTTGTGGGATGCTTTCGAGACAGCAAGAAACGTGGTCCTCGTGATGGAATAGTAAGTACTCCAGGTCATTGATGGGTAAAGGGCGTAATAATCAAAATATTAAATACGATGATTGATGGGTTAAGGGCGTTATAAACTAAATATTAAATACGTTGAACACATGTAATGACATCCAGCGGTTGTCTTCGAACCCTCAAAAACTTGAAGATGCAGTTTTCACGTAATCTATGAGAGTTTCATAGACTGATATATTGTTCTTTTTTGAGGTTCTTATTTCCAAGTGATTTCACAAGAGTAGGAAGTAATGAACATTTATTTCCCGCACATTTTCTGTTGCTACAACTTTTTTCCCCTTATAAATGGACAACACCAATCACAAGTTAAGTGCACAGGGAAATTTTATGCTTAACAATGATTATAACTTTTGTAGCGGTCTAAAAGTTGTGTGATTCTGTTTACAGTGTAGCAGGAGGAGAACTTTTTGATCGAGTTGCCGACGAGGATTTGGAGTTAACAGAGTGTGACTGCGTTCATTTCATGCGCCAGATCTGCCAGGGCTTGCAGTATATGCATTTAAAATCTATTCTGCATCTGGATTTAAAGCCCGAAAACATTCTGTGTGTGAACAAGGACAATAACTTAGTCAAAATCATTGACTTTGGCCTCGCTCGGCGCCATAAGGAAGGTGAAAGTCTACGAGTGATGTTCGGAACACCGGAGTTCATTGCTCCAGAAGTTGTGAACTACGAGGAGATTGGATTCCCGACAGACATATGGAGTGTCGGGGTCATTTGTTATGTCTTGTAAGTTTGATTTCTAAATCACACAAAACCATGAATACCCTTAACATTGATAAACATCTTTTCTTTCCAAACAATTATTTTAAATGCAGATTTTAGAAATGATTCTAAATCCTTCAAGCTTAGTTTCTTAACAAATTCAAACTGTTGAAAACTTGAAGAGTTGGGTTTGAATGTTTCTCTTTGTTTCGCAGGCTGTCTGGTTTGTCTCCCTTTATGGGGGATTCTGATGTTGAGACTCTGTCTAACGTAACGAGGGGTGATTATGATTTTGATGATGAGGCATTTGATGAGATATCAGACCTTGCAAAAGATTTCATCAACAAAACAATCAAACTAAACAAAAGGTAAGTCAGCAATTCAAACACTTTTTGCTTCTCTTTCTTCATTTATTTTTAAAATGAAAATAAAAATTCATAAGAAGAATTTTTCTTTTCAAGAGTTTAATGAATTCAAGCACAATTTTTTATTCGTTTCAGGAAAAGATATACAATAGATCAGTGTTTAGAGCATCCCTGGATCGCAAGATCTGAAAGAAACAGCTCAAAGAAACTACGGCAAAGTCTGAGAAATCTGAAGCAATTCATGGCACGTCGGAAATGGCAGGTAAGACCTTTGTCTGTGTGTGTGTGTCTGTTGTAGTTGCTTCAGTTTGTGAAATTCTATGTGTTACATTCCATTCTGCATTTGCCACCTTGGTTTGTATCCTTGTTATAATTTGATAGCTAGTAGTGCATTGAGTATTATAAATTAAGATAGTGTATATATTGTTTTTTCATATGTTTGGTGTGTATATGTATTGCCATTAGTATTAATGCTATTCTATTTCTTTGTATGTATATTTTTGTTTCATTCATTTTGTCTTTTATAGAAAATATAGTTGAAATGAAGTTTTTGAAAAATTACTTTTAGTTCTCAAATGAATGAAGTTGATTTGTTTTAAAAACATTACTTTTAGTTGTTTTATTTCTGTGATGATGTACAACTGATTAAAGATTTCCATTGTGTTTCAATTTAAGTTTTAAACATAGACGAAACCTTGTGTAAGTTCCCTAGCTCTGTAGCTTTGTTTGTTTGCAGTAGATGTAATTGTCCGTGTGCTTGTTCGTAGGATAAAGGGACTTAAGGTTCGCTGACACACCATTAGTGTTCTAAGCACTGCTCCTGCATGGCAGGCAACAAATTTAGACAAGTGTACTATTTCATAGGCAGCTTTCAGTATATTTCCTATCAAAGGTTTCAGTTTGTTCAGAAAAGGGCCTCAATTTTTATGAATATTATATTCAAAAACTCATACTTACGACAGAATTGTTCCAAACACATTAAATTATCAGGGATCCAAGTATGTGAAATGTTTCAATGTTCAGAATTATCTTTATATCTGTATTCAAGTAATTCCTCTCCCTCCATCTTCCTTACCAATATAGTGCTATATGAGTTGGTGGCCCATGCCTATTACACCTCTCCCTCAATTTGATATAAAGCTAAATTAACTTGCATGTTCATTAATCATGTTAAAGTTTGTGATGCACTAGAACGTTTCTCTGTGTATACCACATGCTGGGAGTAGCACTTGTTATTGCTGCACAATTTTTGCACAAATCTTGCATCAAGAAGTTTTAATTATTTTCTTTAAATGTAGACTAAATATCATGTCAATTACTTGTGTAAAATTTTCTAGGCATGATGTTTGATTGTGTTCGAGAAAGGTATAAGCAGATTACATTCACTTTTCGTTAAATGAATTAAACAATTTTGCATTAGTTCATGATTTTAAGAATGACATTCTTTCAATTTTTAAGTCATGATGCAAGATTTTTAACGACAGCACGGATTGTAGTGACTAATTTCAGAGCATGGCCTTGGTTTGAAGTACTCAATATTCATTCTGTCATGCATTCTCATATATTTCCTCATATATACTAGTATAAAGTATTCTTCATGAGAGATAATCTGACCTAGGAAGAAAAAATTTTAAAACTGATCTGAATTTCGATTTTTCTATAAACAGAAAATGGGAAATGCCATTCGAGCTATCGGACGGATCTCAATGCTTCAGAAGAGCCGTAGTGGAAGTGATAGCTCTGTACAAAGTGATTCAGACGTTTCGTCACAAACTGACACCCTTTCCTCGTCTCGACCGTCGTCAAT